>NC_092080.1:18747424-19050454 GCF_043229965.1 Drosophila suzukii | reverse complement strand
TGGCCAAGCTGTCCGTGGTGCCCGTGCGCCGTGGCTACTGGGGCAACAAGATCGGCAAGCCCCACACCGTGCCCTGCAAGGTCACCGGCAAGTGCGGTTCCGTCTCCGTGCGCCTCATCCCCGCCCCCCGTGGTACCGGCATCGTCTCGGCCCCCGTGCCCAAGAAGCTGCTGACCATGGCCGGTATTGAGGATTGCTACACCTCGGCCCGTGGCTCCACTGGAACCCTCGGCAACTTCGCCAAGGCCACCTATGCTGCCATCGCCAAGACGTACGCCTACTTGACCCCCGATCTGTGGAAGGAGATGCCCCTGGGCTCCACTCCCTACCATGCATACTCGGACTTCCTGTCCAAGCCCACTCCTCGCCTGCACGCCGATGCCTAAGTGAGCACCATCGAGGCCAAGTAATCCAGAGTTTTTGAATAAAGTCATAAACCTTAAAATATAATAAGTTGGTTTATATTATTGTGGGAATGGGGAAGGTTGAAGGCGGAACTATCTTAACATGGAAATTGCTTATAAAGTTTTGAATATAATAATTTGTAAAGGAGCTTATTTAGGTCTTGCGGTTATATAAAAAGAATGCTATTCTTTTGAGTAGTTCCAAAATATGGCACAAGGATATTCAAAATCGGTTTCCTTACAAAAATTTCAATTATTTCTCTAATATGCAAAAAGTATGGAGCTAGTTGACAACATGTCAAGTCAACCAACAAACTAGGATGTTATACAACCCACCCGTTCAAATAATGAAGAACCCATTATATGCCGCTTAAATTACTTTAATATTTAAAACATTACACTTAGTATAGACAGGCCAAAGATCTACGCTTTTACTCCGTACGCCTCCGGCATACGCTCGATCGCGTACTTGTGCGCCGCCACGTACATGATGGGCACACCGGGAATCTTCCGGATGCGGTTCTTCAGGTCCTTGTCGTTGGTGGCCACGATGTAGCACTTGTGCTGACGCACCCGTTCCACCAGGCAGTCGTCCGCATAGGTGCCCTTGTGCAGGCAGGGCAGTCGCTCGAATCGGGGATCGGAGATGATGCGCAGGGCCAGTTTGTACTTGTTGCCCAGCTTCTCCAGCTCGGCGCGCACGCAGTCGGAGATGTATGGTATGCACTTGGCGTACAGGCAGTCCATCATTCCCTGTACAATGTCCAGCTTGTTCTTGATGCTGAAATTGATGAAGTTCGTGTCCAGGACGACGTGATACGGCGGACCAAGCTGGGTGTTGTACTGGAAGAATAGGGCGGAGCTCTGCTGGGTGGCCTCGTGCACCTTGAGCTGATGTGGATCCTCGACCGCCTTCTTTTTCTTACGGAGCTGATCTTTGATGCGGGCGTCCGTGGGCTTCATCAAACGTTTTAGCTGCGCATTGCGCTGTTTCTTCACCTTTTGCGTCTTCTTGTGCTTTCCCTATGATATAAGGAACTTGGTAAAGATCGGATATCAACAATACGAAAGGGTAGTTACCATTGTGAAGTATAATTCCTTTAAAAACGTAAACAATACAATTCAAAAAAAGGGACACACGTGCGGAAACTATTTTGGTGATCAGCTGTTTGAACAGCGATGATTGTATGAAACTATCGATTGCAACTCCCTGCAATTTTAAAGTATTAAATAGTATTTATCTTTCAATTTACATTAAATTGATTCCGACTCTTTTTTTATTTTTAGGATGTCCAAATATTTTAGTTTATTATCCGAGCCTATGGTTAAAACATTAAAGTTAAATAATTTTACCTAAAATTTAACTTTTTTAAATATAAATTTTTCTTTAAACTTCTACTAAATTTCTATTAATTAAAAATGTCAATAAAAAATTGTTATTATTTCTTTCTATTTATTCAATTTTAATATGTAGGCAAAACATAAATATTAAATGTTACGTTAAAAACCAAAAATAAATGTAAGATTAAATTTGAAATTTTTGTTCGATACGATATTTACAGGGTTGCATGCTGGCCTATCGATGGTTCGCCGCCATTTTTGCATATACTTTTCCTTCCACGTGCAGCATCGGAAGTCGTTCACTTTTCTTCAAAAATTCAAAGGAAATGGTAAGTGCGCTCCCGCTCCAGTAGATTTTCAATTAAATTAAATATAAAGTGAATTAAATAAAATAAAGTGTTATGCCTCAAATGATGAGACTGATGACGAGACTGAAGGAACATTTTCTCGACCTAGCATTGTATCTTTCAGTGCTTCGTTGAACTATATTTGTTCATTTAAGATGATTCGGCAATCTGATGGCATATAACTTAAACCATTCTGTTGATTAGTTTTGGATAGACTGTGTGCTAAAGATTAATTGTTTATTGCAGTGAGAACTATTGGAACTCGAAACCATTTGGTTAAATTGAAATCATGCATGCCATGTGCATGTGAGACACCTCGGGACAGCATGTGGGGTCGTTGAGACACCTCGGGACAGCATGTGGGGTCGTTGAGACACCTCCGGCAATGAGCCTTCTGGGGACACTTTCCACATCAGAGGTAAGATGATGTTCCCATCTATAAGTAACTTGTGCTATTGTGATGAACTTTTACACAGACCTGTACCGAGATCTAGACTCGTGTGGAAAATTGTAAACTGATAAATTCTAAACAAAGATTTAATATTTCGAAACTTATTTTTATTGCCTGTATATTAATGTGATTCTATTTATTTTCAGGTTGTATTTGCCACTTTGAGGTTATGAGTGGTTGTGGTCGCATCGAATACATGGATAATTCCAAAAAAGGTACTTATTAACCCCATTCTAGTCTAGTAATATGTTTGACTGATGATTACCTTAAACACCTTTTGCGGTTTCCACCAGAAGGCCTCGGCCTAATGATGGGCTAAGGCGTCTGACTCAAACTTCTACTGAAACCTTTGAATATGTTTTGCTTCGTATCTTACTTATCTTTTCCTCTTTTGATTTTCCAGAATATCTTAGTCTGAGTGGCATTCAAATGCTAAGATTGATTGGATGGACTTTTTTTAAAAGGTAATATTTTAAACCGATTATAATTGTAAAGCGATTAAATGATGATTACCTTCAATACCTTTTGCGGTTTCCACCAGAAAGCTTCGGCTTAAGGATGGTCTAAGGCGTCTGATCGCTTTCCTCAACAAATAAATATTTGGTTAATTTGAATACAAATTTTAATATTATTTTTACTTTAATTTCAGGATGACGTTGACCAGAATCTGCAACACGCCAAAACCTTTTGATGTTATATACACAATCTAATAAACAAAGTTACAATAACCACTTAATATTCATTGTATTTATTATTTACGGTGGGGTGCAGAATATATTAATGTAGAGGTTTTGAGGCTTTGAAAAGAAATGTTATGGGTGACACTCAACTGAATTTACAATTTTATAATAAAAGTTGGTTGGAGCAACCTTGCGAAGTGCAATGCATGTGTTATATTATGTTAAGAAATGGCAGGTCATGAACCATGGAAGCATTTTTATCCTAAATAGCTGGCATTTATTTTTTAAAGCAGTTAGCGAAAGTAAGCTAATAAGAAAACAAACATCTTAGTCTAAGAAAGTTTTTACGCGTAATGAATGCAATTTATGGTGATTGCACAACTAAATTCTTAGTAGGTAGTTATAAAAATAAAAAAAAAACCTTTAAATTTTAAATCCTGGCGCCAAATTGCCACCCCATTTCGACCACCCCCACCTTCCGATATCGATAACATGGAAAATGAGACGCGCCGGTTTAATCAAACCGCTGTTGCGTATAAATAATAACAAATCGCGGGAATGGAAGAAAAACTACGCCACCCAGGTGGACCCTAACTTGGCGGAGTGTTCGCTGGACCCCAAAGAGTATGTGGAATTCAAGCGACAACTAAGGCAGCTCAACTTGCCCCACAAAGATGGAAACACGTGCTTGCAACTGGAGTGCCGCCTGTGCAACAGGCAGCCATCCCAGAAAACCGGTGACCAAGGGCTGCTGGCTTACGTAAACAAGCGGACGGGTGAGTGTGATAAGTTCTTATCTTGGTGATATCCATTATATAAACCCTACCCCCTTAGGAGCATTTATGTGCCCAAACTGCGATGTGAAAACCTCACTGGCAAATGCCTTGGCGGCTTATCAGCTGCCCACGCCGGCTGGTTACAGGCGACTCCCGCAAATACAGCCGCTCCATAAATCCCGATTCCCACACCTCGTCAATGTAACCGCTGAAGCCTGCGAAGCTTTGGGAGTAAAGGGTTTAAAGGAGGACCAACTAAACGCCATTGGAGCTCAGTGGGAGCCGCAACAACAACTGCTGCACTTCAAGTTACGCAATGCCGCCCAAATTGTGGTGGGTGAGAAGGTTTTACATCTGGGCGATCGACGGGAGGAGACCTTCCAGGACAGCTCGAGCTCCGGACTGCTTATCCATGGAGCGGCGAACAAGACCAAAGCGGTACTAGTCAGCAATCTAATGGACTTTATTGTCCTCTCCACACAGAACATTGAAAAGCGTGAGTAGAATCTGAAAGCTCTTATTTTGGTACAACAAATATACTTAACTAACTATGCGAGCTATGCGTTTTGAGCTCTACACATCGGAGCAGCTTATTAAAATTACTTTAATAAATGTTATCATTTTAATTGTCCATCAGATTGCGTTGTATGCCTGCCTTACGGCTTGACGACGCTGCCGCAAGAGTGCCTGCCTGGCTTGGAGCGCTTCAAGGAGTTGATCTTTTGGTTGCACTACGATGCCACACATAGCTGGGATGCAGCTCGAGCATTTGCACTGAAGATGGACGAAAGAAGGTGCCTGCTAATCCGACCCACGGAAACAGAGCCGGCGCCTCATTTGGCATTGGACCGACGCCTCAATCTCCGCCACATCCTGGCTAAAGCAACGCCAGTGCGGCACAAGGCCATCACCACATTTGGAGCGATGCGAAATGACATTCTCAGTGAGTTGCAGAACATCGAAAAAGTTAACGGAGTGAAGTGGAAGCGCTTTCCGGTGCTGAACAAACTGCTCAAGGGCCATCGAAGGGGAGAGTTGACCATCCTCACTGGACCAACGGGCAGTGGGAAGACGACCTTCATGAGCGAGTATTCTCTTGACCTGGCCATGCAGGGTGTTAGCACGCTGTGGGGCTCCTTCGAGATCCGGAACACCCGGCTGGCGACCACCCTGCTCCGTCAGTATGTGGGCTATCCACTGGACGACCGGTTGAAGGAGTTTGACCATTGGGCAACGGAGTTCGAGCGCCTGCCGCTCTACTTCATGACCTTCCACGGGCAGCAGCCCCTTAAGCCGGTCCTGGAGGCCATCGAGCATGCATCCTATGTACACGATGTGATGCACGTGATCATCGACAACCTGCAGTTCATGATGGGCGTCTCCTCGATTCGAAGCGACAAGTTTTGGGAGCAGGACTCCATAATAGCAGCCTTTCGCTCCTTCGCCACCAAGCACAATGTCCACGTGACGCTGGTAATGCATCCGCGCAAGGAGCGGCAGGAGGACGAGCTGACCACCAGCTCGGTTTTCGGTACAGCGAAGGCTACTCAGGAGGCGGACAACGTACTGATCATCCAGGACAAGCGGTTGACTTCTGTGAGGGGTAAAAAGTATCTGCAGATTGCCAAGAATCGCTATTCGGGCGATCTGGGAATAATGCCTCTGGAGTTCGACAAAGATGCCCTGAGTTACTCCTCCCAAATCCAGAGTGCCAAGCGAAAGCGGGAAAAGACGCCAACAGAGACTTGACCTATTAAGGCATTTGTTGTACTATACGATATAATTATTCTGTTGTCTATGGCTAGGTTAGGCTTAAGTGAATCCTTTGATTTTTATAAACAGCATCACGTTGAGCTCTGCTTGTAGTTCTTGGTGTTCATTATTTTCTTCCCGCACATCGCACAGATGGCCTTTTTGTAGGCGCACGCCTGGCAATAATGGGCTCCCATCTGGTGGACTTTTTGCCGACAGATCCTGGAAAGGAACAAATTTATTTTAAATGTTTTGGTGGCATTATGAGGATGTTTTCATACCGACAAGGCGCCAAAGCCGTCCCTATGGGATTATATCGCTCGCGAGCCGAGGATAACGCCTTGTTTTCGTTGATTTTTCTACCGCCAGCTGGGGCTGTACTAGTTCTCCATGGATTTGGGGCGGAAACCTTGGACAACTTGGCCTCGCACTTCTCGCAAACCATTTTTCTTATCAATATGTTTTTTATTTACGTTTTACAAAACCAGTGTTACCCCAAGCGGCAAGGGAAAAACTTGATATCGATAAAGGTAAGTTTGTTATCGAACATATTAGTGTTGATTAAATAAAGTAACAAAAATAAAAATAATAAAATGCTGAAATTAAAAAAGTTAAATAGCTTAATATTTATTACTTTGTGTATTTCTCAAAGAATACGAAAATGTTTTTTAATTCCTCTGATTATTTTCTTTGCAAGTAAGTTTTCGATTATTAGCCCTAATTTCTATCAAAATCGGTTTGGTGCTATCAACCATCTCAATTGCAAATTTCGGGACACAGGAAAAAAATGACGACGGAAAAGAACGACCAACTGAGGTGAATTACAATAAATACATATTCAATAAAGTTCAATTTAAATGCCAAGTGATTTCCAGACAACAACTCATTGCGGCGGTTGTGAAGAAGCGAGCAGCGATTGCGCGGGCCCATGAAATCGTGGTGCGACTTTTGGAGCCCGGAATACCCGAGCCCGAGTTCCTGTCCCTGGTAAGACTATGCAAATTTAAAGCTTCATGTGGAGTCTAAGCATTTCCCGTACTTGCAGCTCTGGGGTATTGATCCTCCAAATTATGCAGACGTCGTGGATGAGCGAGAAATAAATAAACTGTGTGGATATCCACTTTGCTCCAGCGTTTTAGAGAAGTAAGTGCTGCTTGGGAATAAAAACGTAACTCTTTAATATTAATTTATTTTTTTAGCGTTCCCAAGCAAAAATACACCATCTCCGCCTCAAAGAACAAGGTATACGACCTGACAGAACGCAAGAAATTCTGCTCCGGATACTGTTTCAAGGCCTCCGAATACATTAAATCCCAGGTGCCCACATCGCCATTGTGGCTACGGGATCGGGAGACGAGACCCAGCTTCCAGTTGCTGCCTCGAAATACTTGACCAATACATGCAGCTCTCAAAGCATTTATTTATTTCATATAATAAGCATTAAGACCATTTGTTCATTACATTAGTGGATTTTCGATGTGGGATTATAAACCCTAGGGAATATTACTTAAAGCACTAGACGATCTTGCTTAGATCATGATTATATTGTCGCGCTCTAACGTCAACTCTGCTTCGCGCTTGGCATCCTCTTCAGACCACTCGCCGCACTTGCTCAGTACGTCGGTTTCTCTCGGCGGTTCGGTCTAAAGTTTTAATTAGAGAAGAAGACACGTGCGGATATGATTTACAAATAAGAATGTTGTACTTTATTTGGTTATGAATTTGGCTGTACCTCTTTGTCGTTGGCAGCCAGTTTGGTGAACATGTTAGCGTAGAGCTTCTTCTCCTTGTCCTTGCTCTCCTTGAGCTTCTGCTTGCAGATGATCACTTGATTGGCAGCAGCCTTGTTGCCGGGCTCCAATTGGATGACCTAACAAAATATGCTTTATAGTAAGGTGAATAACTTAAAGTTCATCCTAACCACCTTTTGGAAATCTTCCAGAGCATCGTCCAGCTCGTTGATGGTCAAGTTGCATTGACCACGACGATAAAGAGCCTTTACATTGTTTTGATCCAGAGCCAAAACCTCATTACACTAAAGCATGAATGAATAAACACTAGTTAATTATCGAAGTCAAGGTATTGAACACTAGAAACCCACCTCCTGCTTGGCCTCGAAATGATCGTTGGACTTCTGGTGGCACAAAGCAATGTTGCTGTGCGTGGCCACCTTGACCTTCTTCACCTCCTCGTTGGTATCAGCCGTGTTTGGCAGCAGATTCTTGCACTTGGTGTACATCTTGATGGCCAGGGCCCAATTCTCCTTCTTGAAGTAGTTGGTGCCCTTCTCCTTATAGACCTTGGCCTCCGCCAAGCGCTCCTCGTCGCTCAACTTCCACTCCTCCAGCCCTTTGCCACAGTCGACGAGCTTCACTGTGTACTCCACGGTGGAATTGGGCGGGATCTTGAACTCCTCGTTGCCCTCTGCTCCAAATGCATACTTGGCTTGAATTTTGATTCTGTTTTCGGGGGTTTTCGTTAAAGTCCTGATAGATTAATTTCATAAAATAGTTATACCTGGAAGTCTCGCCTATGTTCATCTTCTCCAGGGCAATCTCCACGCCCTCGATAATGCCGATGGCCTTGCCCTCACCGTAGTCAAACTCCACATCGCGATCCTCAAACACACGGCCCTCGAAAGCACCAGAAATGTGAGCTGTGTTTAGGAAACCGCATGAGATATAGTTAACCGCATAAATGAGATAAACTAACCCTTGACGAAGGCACCATCGCTGGGAGTGCGTTTTTTATCGCTGGCCTCCAAAATGGTGCGGTCAATGCTGCCGTCCTGATTGGGACTCAGATCCTCGCCCTTCCAGCCCAGCATCTCCAGCTAAGAGGGGAGAATTTATGGGTAAGTTCAGCGTCACATACTTAATTTCAAAATTTCTTTTAAGATATGTTAGTATTATGATCCTAACTTTTCAAATTGTAATATTAATTATAAAAAAACAAATTTTTATTAAGAACTTTCTGGAAAATCTGTAGATTTTGAATGAAAGTTTGTTTTAAAAACGTTTATGTTTGTTTTAAATATCTTGTTAGTTAATTTCAGTTAGAAATTATAGCGATTCCTACCTCAAAGATCAGAGTAGCATCCGGAGGAATGGCGGGCGGGCTGCCGGCAGCTCCGTAAGCGTAATTGGGAGCACATGTGAGGAAGCAGCGTTCGCCGATTTTCATGGTGGCCACCCCCATGTCAAAGGCCTTGATAACATTGCCTGAAGGAATGGAGAGCGGTGGTCGGAATACAATTTAGAAGTTTCGGGAAAACGCAGGCACTCACCTTTGCCGAGCGGAAATTCGAAGGGCTCATTGCGGCCGACGCTGGAATCGAATTCCGTGCCGTCGACCAGGCGACCCGTGTAGTGCAGGGACACAGTGCATCCGGTGTGCGGCGTCTCTGTGCCCTTGCCCTCCTCCAGGATCTCCTTGAGCACGCCGCCGTCCCCTGACAAGTCGATTTTATTTCCTTCCGGCATTCTTCCCGTTCAATTTAGCACAATTTGACAAAGTGACCAAGAGCTCGCTGAGTTACCGCAAGAGAAAACGCTAGTGATTTTTTAGTGCTGTGCGATTTTCAAATCTGGTCACACGCAATTGCGGTTGGGTAGGGAACTTCGATTTAGCAAGGACTTAGTACCGTTACATTCGTAAAGTAGAATAATATATTCGTAAAATAACTTGGCACAGGAATATGACAAGACATAGACCTTACATATTATATATACATAAAAAGCCCACTGAGTACCGTTTTTTTTCTAATACCTGTAACTTGTAGATTAAAAGATACTTCGGAAAGTATGTATGTAACAGTTAGAGGTACCTTATAAAGTCTATACCTATATTCTTGATCAGGATCACTAGCTTGGTAGATCTAGCCATGTTCGTCTGTCTGTCTGTCCTTATGAACGCAGAGATTTTGGAAACTTTAAGAGCTAGAATGCATAAGTTTCTTTCTTTCTCCCTCTTTTGCTTAATAACGGTTATCTGTATCTGATAGGCCATCGTAAAAGAATATAAATATTATAAAATTAAGATATAGAACATCCATAATAATAATCAAAGCCACAATACTTGCATAATCGATGGCCCTGGCAGCTGCTACTATAAGTTTCTTTGTTAGACTTAGTTTAGTAAGCAACACCATCTTACAAACAATTGACTGAAATCTTTTAAGCGATTGAAGTGTGGAACTTTAATATGTAACGGGCTGTTACTTTTAGTGATGGATTTAGACCTTTTGGTTTTTAACTTCTTAATCAATTATAAGGATAGGAAAATAAATATATATTATAAAAATTTATTTATATCACATGTTGTCACGAGTGATGTTTGTTAAATATATTAATTTAATTTTATATTTTGCTATCTACTTAAGTACATTCAATTAATATCACTCTTCTTTCATACAGCAATAAGTAAAAGGCAATGTTTTTGGTTAATCTGTTTAAACCCCAATTAATAAAATTAAAGCTGGTTCTTGTCAATTTTATTGTGATGGCTGCGACCTACACACACAGTGCCACACAAATGTAAGCTGCCCAGCGGCCTTTAAATGCATGTGCATCCTTACAAATGTGTGCAGTGTGCATCAAATATAATCCTGTTATCGTTTTTGTTATATTTGATTATTTTGCCCTTGGCTTTTGGCAGTGCCAAGTTCCATTTTGTATTCCAGCACGAGCAACAAAATAAATTAATGCACTTAATTTTATTGGTTTCTATAATTCATGCTCGTAAGCTCGCCAGCTATAAGCTCTGCACAGTAGGGCAATTGGGGGATTAGGGCAATGGTCATTCGGCGTTTTGTTCAAGGTCAACTGGGATGATAAAAAATGATAAGAATATTAGGTTGGCATTATTTTGGGGGTTTGACGTTGTCTCCTTTGAGTTCCGCGTGTGTCTTTATAAATCGGTGCAGCTGTCGCTGTCTCCTGCTCACTAAAATATTAGACAGTCATCAACCAGCGCTTCATCCCAGTTTCGGCTTCTGAAAGCCCAGAGTTTGGCACACTTGTCGCTCATTAATTAGGGTTCGCCAGCTTGGATAAATGCACTGAAAAAGTATATTTTAAAATGATTTTAAATTGAGTTAATTAAATATAGTATTTAAAACGTGAAAATTAATATATATATATTCTTCGTATTAAAACTGCTAGCCAAATTCCATTTCTGAAGCTCCTTGGGCCTTTGAAACAGTTTTGCTTTATAAAACGTATTAACATTATATTTATTTAGTTGAAATTCGGTTATATGTAATAGTTTTTAAATATTTCAAACACTTTTTTAATATTATCGAAATGTTTCAAAACGTATACGTAATATTATTAAGTATACGTTTTTAGCTGTCATAAAATCAGGTAATATAAATCCCTCCAAATCAAGTGATAAACTAGCCTATTGTAATCCTTTCATCAAGAATGACAAAGGGATCTCTGTTTGCTGGTAATACTTTCTTTTCGGATTGCTGAGCCCGAATAGCATATAAGCACATGAGATTCAAGATCTCCAGAGATTTCGGCGGCACCCTCGAATGTAGCATATTAATTTTTTTTGAGTGCCTGGTGCCGTGTCCACGTCCAGGTCCATTATTTTTTCAGGTATAGAGACATTGACCAGCGACGACCGCCCACACTCACGCTGTCGCAGTTGGCGTCGTGGCTCGTTACTCGACTGTAAACATTCCAGGGCAGCTTTCACTCGAGGCTTGAGCACGGAATATCCACTGGAGGAGCTCTTCACCGGATGGAACTCACTCCGGGGGCTGGGAAAAACTCACTCGAACGCTCGGCTCCGGTCGGCTGGAAGCTTCGTTTTCCGTTTCGGATTGAGCCACTGTGGATGCTGCGTGGTTCGTGGTCCATGGCCGTGTGAAAAGCTGCGTTGAGCGCATTAAGTCGTTAGGGTACAACCAGACAGGACGCACTTTCCACTTTCTCCGAGAGCTGCCGCCATTCGCCTGCCTTGGCGTGTGTGTACCGTTAGTTCAGCTGTGTCCTGTGCCCTGTGTCCTGTGCAGAGAGGGAAATTAGCGGGGAAGCCCCAGCATCTCGGAATCGTAGTCAAAGTCAAAGTCAACGCAAGGAAACCAAAACCGAATCGAATAGTGGTTGAACAGCTTCTTGACTAGTCAGTGCGTGAAGAAACTCCCGAAAAAGCAAAAATACTCCAAACTCCCTCCCGCGTACAAGTGTGTGTAAGTGTCGTCTGTGCGTGTGTGCGTGCGTTTCCGTTTCCCCCAAAACTTCAGCTCGAGTGTGTTCATCAACAAATAAATATCAAATCAAATTTAAATCCAAACGACAACTAAAAAATTGCATTAAACGATAGCCAATTAAAAATGTTTGCTTAAACGAACCGAGGTAAACAGAAAAACAGCAAAATTGTTGCTTCCTCTTGCATCCCAGCGCTACGCTTTTCCGATTTTCCACACTCCCACTTGCTATTTTCCCCCCACAAAACCAATGCACTCGCTCCGGTGCAACAGCTTAAAAGTGTGTTACGATTTTTCCCACTCAATATTTCGTGTAATTGTTGCGCCTGCTGCTGGGCTACATGTCCTGCAACCTGGGGATTTGTTGGATTCCCATTTCCAAGGATTCGGACTCGGATTCGGAACTGTATTCGTGCAAATTAAAATTATTTAACGAGCTTCTAGTGAGCAGTCCGCACTTAAATATTCCTGCCAAATACCATATGAAATGCCACAAACTTGTTGGAGATTTTATTTAGCCCAAGTTGGTTTAGTTATTTCCGAAATATTTTCGTTTGTCCGGGGGCCAAAGAGGTTATTTCAGATTTGGTTGGGCTGCAACAAATTTCGTTTGATTTGTGGCAAGCCACAAAGAAAATAACTGAGTTTGGTGTGTGTTATAAAATTGTGTAAACAGATGCAGGGAGAAAACATAAAGTTTGGCAGCGAATCGCCCATTCGTAAGCCCAACGAAGTGCATTTCAGTTTTCAGTTTTTCCTGCTCGTATTTGGCTTATAAACTGTTGCTTCCGACAGTTATCTCCACGAATCGGAGCAATTTTCCCAGGGCTGGCGGAGGGAAATCCCAGGCGATTTCCTTTCCTTCCTCCCCTTTTTAGTTCCACTCGCTTGCACATTTTTTGCCTGGCTTTTCCCTCCTTTTTTGTGTGGTCTGGTTAAGCTTTGACTGATTGTTTTATTGGAATCAAAACCAAAATCAAAATGGAAATCGAAATCAGAGCGACTTAAGCGCCCATTTATTGCGATTTAAAACGCACATTTTTGTGGCTGATTGTTTGAAGGGGTTGTTGGACTCTCTGCAGTTGCGATAATTAAAATTTAATTATACCCAACTTAAATGGCGAATGCATTGTGCCGAGATTGTTGCCAGTGCTCTCATACGAAATTGCAGTTCTGTGGTTTTTGCTTCTGGATTTTCGCCCCCTCCTCTCCTTTTGCAATTAACATTTGCACTGTTATCAATCAGTTGGTAAAAAGTAAAACTTTTCTTTTAGCCATTTCTCCCCGTACTCTCTCCATTTTCTCCGTCCTCCAGCCTCCTTATCATTCAATTTGGCAAAAGGGAAGAAAACTTTTCTGCCAAACTAACAACTGGCAAAAGCAGCAACCACACATACATACATATGGGGAAAAGTACGAAAAAAAGAAAGCAACCAGAACGCGGCGTGTCTAAGTGGGCGTAAGTGGTCATGTATATGTGTGCGTCTCTGTGCGAATGTGTTCGTATGTGACTCTGTGTGTGTGTGGCGTGTTGAGTGGCAAGTTGTGTACACACGCAGATTTTTCATCAATCATTTTGCTTGACTACGCCTAGTTCACATTTTAGGGCATGTAGTTTAAAAATTGGGCCGCAGCCCATCGATAGTTGGATGTTAGAAGTTAGATGTTGGCTGTGGCACAGGGGAATCCCCGGAGGAGGGAGCACGTGGTGCCACTCGGAAACATGAGACGAATGAGGCAGATCGAATGGCGCCTGAATTGGGAAAGGGCGGCCACCCACGGGCTTATTGCTTTAAGACCTTTAAGGGTCTGAAATAAAAGAGAATCACAAAAATGTAGAAAGATTACTTTAACAATGATATCTCTTTCAAAGGGTTTTTAAATAAAATTAAAATAATATTGCCCAGACAAGTTTAATCTCATTTGAGTTGTAGGGTTAAACAGTCGCTGTCTATTTTCTCAAGTGTTCAGCTAATAACTCAATTAACATAAGTCAGTTAACGTATCGAATTTATTACCTTATTTGTTATACGCCCATGGCATATAAACGTAATCGCCTCTGTCAAATATCAAATCAATTTGTGCTTTGTGAGTGGCTTATTGTTTCGATTGCATTAGTTGACTGAGTAGAGTTTTTAAATACAATACATACTTGTAACAGCTGCATTATTTTTTATCTTTTATAAAGATCCTTTTCCATTAATTCTCGTTTATAATGTTTATTTTAAACTTTATCTTTTTGCAATAAATTCATTTTAAATGTGCACTTTGACAAGCTTCAGGCCTTTTTTTTCACAATAAATAAAAAGTTATAAATGTTTTGAATTTGCAGCCAGAATATTAGTTTCAATCGATGTTTTTACCCTAGGGCGGCGGTTAATAAATAAATAGATGAATTCAAATAATAAATAAAATAAAAACTTTGCCCTAGGAAAATGTGTGGCTTACAGTTTATTAAAGCCAATGTTCTGGTATAGTTAAACCAATTTCTTTCTTGATTATTTTTCAAGAAATTTAACTTTATTTACTCACAAATGCTCTGTTTTTGAATTGAGTTAAGACAAATAAAATATTAGAGTAAATTCAGGCGGAGCTTCATTTGCAAGAATGGTATTATCTTTTTGTGAAATTCCTTTCAAGTTCGACCTGCCTCAGGACTGTTTATTATGATTTCAACTCGGATTGCTTTGAATATCTTTGTCCTTTTCGAATTGCCTTCTGCCACTTTCTCCCGCTTCTTTTTCGTCCAGTTCGATTTGGCATTTGAGCAGACATAATAAAGAGCCGAAATGGAAGAAAGGTAGAGTGTGTGTGTATGTGTGTACCTTTATTCTAAACGCCAAAGTCACACTGACACAAATAAATGGAAATCAAATACACACGCACTGGCACAAATACCGATGCAGATGGAGTTGTCGAAATTGCTCCACTTTGCGTGTGTATTCGCCTGGCTGTGTGGGTGTCTATCTGTCTGCGAGAATCCAAAATCCCGAATCCAACCCCCGTCATCAACCTGCACCGAAACACTTAAACCTAAACACGTTGTCTGTGTTGGTTGTGCTGTTTGTGTGTGTGTTGGTGAGTCGTCCTTTTTACTGGCGTCTACGCACAATATGTTTCGTCTTTAACCCAACCGAAAGCTTCGTCAGACGAGAGCTTCAAGGAGTCCTGAGTCCTGAGTCCTTGCTCCTTGTTTCTGGTGCCTTGTGGAAGTTTTAATGTGATTCCTTCGTATTAATTTCGACATCGTCATCGTTGCTGCCCTTTGTCCTCCCCTTTCTCCACCGCTCTCTACTCTCCACTTTCTCTCTCTCTTTCTCTCTGTTATTTTCTATTTTTCTCCTTACGCACTTTTTTTTATTGCCCGTCCTGCGTTTGCCTTCGTTTCTATTTTATTTTAACAACATCTTCGTCGCCAGCATGGAATTCTGTCGAGCTCGGCGCTTTCCCTCAGCACTAACTTAACCGTTACCCATCCCGCTCTCGCTTTCTCCACTTTCTCTTCGGCTGTCTGCATGTGTGAGTAACTTTTTTTTTTCGTTGCTCACTCTTTTTTATGTTCATCATACGAAAGCGCGACTTTGTTGCACTAAACGTAAGTTGGAAGATTTACAACTTTTTGGTTAAACACACACTTGCAACGGATAAGTTGGGGGTGAAAAAAGTGGGGTAGGTAGGCTGTTGGGGGTGAAGGCCACGCACAAAGTCTCTCAGGAATTGCAAAAAAAATAAAAACACCAGGGAGTGCATAAGGTTTATCACTATGCGGACTGAGGCAACCTTGCCCCCGTAAACTTATCCTTAAAAGAAAAGTTATTATGCATGAAATGCAGAATTTTACGTAGAAGTTACGCATTTTTTTGGGGGTCGTTTTTTATTAGCCTGAAATGTGAGGAATAAGCAATTAGCAAAAGTCCCTGAATTCTGAGGGGGTCAGCAAATGTAATAGTTACGGTGGATAGGGCAGTACCTGAAAGTGTAGTTTAAAGTTTAAGTATGCCTCTGAAAATGTTGCGAAACAATATGAAAAACTTCCAGGCGGGTAATTCAATTTTTTATGAATGCAGCGGCTGAAAATGCTCAAGTTACTTATTCAATTTTATATAGCTTGCAAGAATGCAATTATAGTTGAATTTCTCTAGCTTGAGTGGGAGTTAAGTTCATAAAATGTACAGAATTACAGCGAAAAGGAAATAGTGTATTTTATTTCTTATCATCCATAGATACGTTGAATAAGTTGATAATTTTTAAATGTTGAAAGCACAAAGAGCATCTATTAAGACTCTAGTCTTTTTAAAAAATCAAGCTTTTCTGTAATTTTAAAAATATTTTATCCGGATGTAAACTCTTCTAAATTCAATTTGGGAATAGTAAACTTTAAAATTAAAAAACTGCATCTAGAAAATCATTAAAAATTTAAATGAAAGTATATTCGTGTTGAATCGAAGAGTTTGAACTGTTTTTAATTAAGTAAATTAAGAACTTTGGTTAGAACTTTCGCAGACACACGTGCGTCTGAATACGTCAAAAAAACGTAACTTTGCAAATCTAAAAGCAATTATTTTAATCCCAACTTTAGATCTCGGAAATTTCACCCGTTGTCCAAGTTTCAATTGGCAAACAAAGGGGGAAAGTTTTTTAATTGCTCATTACGTCTGAATCAGGTTGCTGCGCTTGCCGCAGTGGCAAAGCCGCAGATTTTCATCATACGTACATCAAAAGCATTTCTAATCAGCAGGCAGTCGGCAAAACCAACAACAACAACAGCAGCAACAATAACAATGGGAAAGGGGAAAGCGCAAACAAGTTGCAAGTTTACTTTTCCTCCTTTCCTGGCATTTCGCTTTCCCTCTCCTTTTTTTGCCAGCTATTGTTACGTTTGCGTATGTACGGATGAGCACACTGGAAAAAATAAATACATTTTTTAACTGGTTTTTTAAGGTCCTAAAACAGAAAACTTAGATTTAACTAGGGATATCCCCAAATGTTTCTTACGCTTCCTTTATAATAAAAATCATTTTAGAGAAGCTTAAAAATGTTCAAAAATTCAACATTGTTCAACATTTTTTCTCTTACTTGTGTGTATGTGTGCGTGGGAATTGGAGCACGTAACAAAAAAAAAACGAGCAGAGACACCGCACAGAAATAGAAATCATTTGAAATCATGCCGCACTCATAAAACACTTAAAGGACAATTTTGCTGTCATACAGAAAAAAAGGGGGAAATCTGCCCTTGCTTTTCGCTTTTCCTTGGCGGCCTGGGGTTAATTAAATAAATTCCTAAGCCACTTTTGCCCGAGCAGAGGCTTCATAAATTTTTGAACAAATACTGCCAAAAAAAAACAACAGCAGACCAAAAAGGAAAACGAATTGGTTATACATAAATATTTCGTGTGCGTGTGTATGTACGCACGGGTTTTCAGCAAGCTTTCACCCGCAAGACAACAACAACAGAGTGCTTGCAACAATTGGCAGGACTCCGTTTGGCGTGCTCTTCCAAGTGTAAACAGAAGTTGAGCTGGTCGAGTCCTTTTCCAATTGAACTCTCTTTCGCTCAAACTGAGTTTCGTTTCGACTCACTCAAACATTCCATCAATGGACCGATGAGTCCTGTGCCACTGATAACAGACGCACACACACACACACACAGACAGGCAGACACACACACACACGCACGGATAGAGCTGTTTAAAAAGATGTCCTGGCGCAAAAAAAGCGAAAAATACACCGATTTCTAAGAGTAACAGCGCGGAAAACGTTTGATAACGCCGCGCGCACAAAAGTGTGCTACACAAAAGCCAGTTCGCTCTCTCTAACTCCCTGCTCCTGCTCCTCTTCCTCTTCCTCTTACTCTCTTTCCCGCCTCCTGTCTGTGTGAGCTTCCGGTGTGCCCCTGTGTATTTGACTGTGTAGGTGGTAGTAAATAAGCAAGAGGCAAAGACGGAAATAAAAAGGGCAGCAAGTGGACAAGACAATGAAATTGTCATAAATAACAACGTTGTCTACCAACAACAGGCTACAAAGCAACAAAAAATTGTAGCAACAACAAAGGCGACAGGATAACCAACTACAACAACAACAACAATGATCCCAACTAGCTGAGTGACTGGGACTTTCTTTTTTTTTTGGTGTCCTTTGGTCAGTGGCTCAACTCTTTTTATCATTTTCAGCAGTTACCCCGTCCCCAGGGTATTATTCGGGTAGATTTAGTTGATGGCACTCGCCGAGAAAAAATTCGAAGCTCGGAGGTGTATTTTTATGTGAGAAACTGAGAAGTGGCGAAAGTGAAAACGCTTAACAGGGATTAGGGGTCGTTTTGGACAAATTCCGTAAATTAAGCGAACTTTGTTGGGTAAAATATTATCAGAGCAATGTAAAGATAGCCATAGTGTAATCTTTAGTTTGCTTTTTTAAATACCAAAGTGGTGAAGCAAAAAAATCATAATTATCTGGAAACGTTTGCACCTTAAGCTCAGGCATTTTCATAACATTTTACCAACAATTGTATTCAAAGTATCAGCTACTATTTTAAATAATTAATAGGTATATCGTTTATAATAAAATACTTCAAAGCTTTCAAATCTTCAATTACAAATTTTATTACTACAGGATACATTAGAAAACCCCTTTCCCCTAAGAGTTATACTTAGTTAAAATTCGATTTGCCTCACAAACACACTGAGTCATGTATTTCTTGGTATCTAAAGTTATCTAATTTCCTGGCCATCGATAACTGATTGATTTATGGGAAAAGTAAAAAAACAAACTTTTGCCTAGGAACTCACTCGAGGGACTCTCATCATTCGAGTAGCTTCAGATGGAACTCTTCTATATATTCGTTCGTTCTTTTTACTGTATTTCCCATCTATACTCCTTTCATTTCAGTTGCCTTCTGTTCTTCTAGTTTCTTTTTTTATATATTTTTTATTTTTATTTTAGTTTGCCCTGTGTTCTCATAACGGATATTCGAAATGGTTGCTGCGGCGGCTTTAAGTGACTTTTGTCAAACTTTGTGCGCTCGGCTATCCAAACACTAGTACTTATAGTTATCGAAGGGGTCTGAGGGGTCCTTGAAGAAGCAGGAAGAAAGGGGGGGGGGGGGGGGGGCAGGAAGATACCCACATTAAACTAATGTTTAGTTGGCAGTCGCAACAGTTTTGCGAGTGTTGCGATCCTCGAAACTTTGACCGTAAATTGTGGCACGTGATGGGCGTTTGCAATGGAATGGGATGATGTCGTATGAATCGCAATGGTGGGGAATATCAGGAAGTGCCGCGCTATGATTGTCCAGGGGGGCGTGACCGAGGCAATTGTTATTTTTCTTATTTCTCCAGCTCTGAATCGAATTGAATTTTTATGGCCTGTGACAGTTTGGAGTGGAGCCATCCAGTTCAGAGAATGGGGAGAATATTTTATTTCTGGACATTTCGAACCAAATTCGTTACTCTACCCCTCCGATTTTCATGCAACAGGCAATTGGGATACAACTACATTGGAAATAAGGGAAGCAACACCCTATTAAGCTGATTGCGTGGCGAATTTTGATTAACTAGTTCTTTGACTCTTAAGATCGAGAGGGGAAAGTGCAAAACCGGCTAATTGATTGCCTTGCAGTAAAGGAAACTAAAAAACATACTCCCCTCATAGTTAATATCAATAAACATTTAACTACGTAAATATTCATACCACTCTCTTACTATCTCTCTCTCTTCTCTTTTTTCTATCTCTTTCTGGCCTGCCATACAGATAAAAATCCAATTTAAATAAAACTTTTTTCGTTACACTCACCACATAAAGGCAATATGCAAATATTAAACAAAAAACACTCAGAAAATGTTAAACAAAAGTAAATGAATGCAAATTAAAAAGCACGACGAAAAGCCAAAAGCAAATAATAACAGCAACAATGTGTTCATAACTATTAAAAACGGAAATTAAACATATATAAAAAAACAAAGCGAAGGCTTAACGCATTATGCTAAATCGAAACCAAGCCAATCTCATCTGAATCTCTACTATCGCATCCATGTTTCTGCATTCGTATCTGCATCTGCACCCGTACCCGCATCCGTAAATCTATCTGTATCTTTGCATCTGCATCTGGGCGAATAAGACGATGCAGCAAACATGCCAGCTAAATTCGAATACGAAACCCAGAATCAATACATCAATCAGTCCAGCAAGCAACCAATCAAGCAATTCTATCATCAATTTGCAACTGCCATCAACTCATCAACAATAAAAACAGCAACCAGTACGACTGCAACAACAATCCCAACTTAAATGCCACAAATTAAAAGCACCCAAATTAAAGCAAATACAGCAAGTAAACTAAAATAATTCTAAATAATAAACCTAATAAAAAATAGCCTAACACCACTCGAAGGCGAACAAAAAGCGAGTTAAATTAAATTTTCATATTAATTATGGAACATTCATCAACAATTTTGTTGTGTTTGTTCCATTGCAAAAACAAAAAGGTCGCCGATTGTTTGCAGCTGCAGAAACAACAACAACAACAACGACCACTGGGAAATTCTACAACAACTTCAGTAAGAAAATCGACCAGAAGACCAACAACATCAGCAGCCCAGCAACAACAACAACAGCCACTTCTTGGAGCAACAACAACCTTTAGCTTCAATACAACAAAATTGCTGGGTAAGTGAAATTGGGGGAACAATTTGCGAGTGAAACGAAACGGAATGGATGGGAATAGAACGCTCTATAAATCCGGCGAATTAGAAAATGCTGAAATTTAATTTCCACACAATTTTCACAGCAGACAAGTCGGATTCAACTCAGCAAATATTCACATATACTATATGTGGGCAACAAAACTGGTTGGAATTGCTGCAGTTAAATCTGATTCTGAGTCAATGGGGAATACTCTTGCCCAAAAAATACATCCTACTGCGTGCTAAAAGTGTGGAAGAGGGATAAATGTCAGGATAAAACGAAGAGCCAAGTACTAGGAAGGGACTTTTCAATGAGGTAGTAAAAAAGTGTTGCAAGAAGAGAGGTATAAATGGAAACTAAATCCAATTAAGTGCACTTGAAAAAGATATAACATCTGATGGAGGGATTTCAAATTGAAAGTACAACATTTCTACATTTTTATTTCTATGACTTAGAAAATGACCAACCTAGGCAACTGAAATATACTTGTTATTTGTTTTTTAAGGACAAACATATTAAAATCGAGAAAACAAGGTTTTTTTCATAATTCATTTTGAATTTCCAAGTTTCTCATGTAATTGGTAATATTTAATAAACCTACAAATTTGAATATGTTTTTGTTATTACTAAAAATTGTTGAATAAATATTTGAAAGTATATAAGCATTTTCACTATTATTAAGCAAAATAAACTAGGAAACTGAAGCCAATCTTTGGGAACTATTTATATTTATAATTGGTTCCTCAAAGAAGTGAAATTTTTAGTAATATCCTATATTTCATTTTCTGCCTACAAACCTTGACGAATCGTTGATATGCCCAAATCTGGGATTCTTTAGGGCAGTGGAAAAACTTGCAACTTGTCAGAGTGACGCCTCGGCCAGCCAGCAATCAAATAGTGTCGAGCTCAGCGTTGTCGGAACTGAAAAAAGAAGTAAACTAGCTGGAAAATTTAAAATGGCATCAGGGCAGCGGCATGAAAAACTGCAAATCGTCGCCAACGCAATTCGAGTCGTCTGTCTGTCCCCCAATTTTCCCCGCCTGATGCTGACCAATTCGTTGTTGGTTGTTATGAATTTCATATTACACACGAAAAACCAATAAAAATCACCGAAAGCAATTTTCCGTCCAACGGAAAAGTAGAGGAGTTACAGGAGGGGCATAAAGACGTTTTGGAAATTCCTTGCCATCAGCTGCATTTTGACTGCCACTTTTTTTTTAACACATTTTGTGAAAATTCAGGCACACACGTTGCTGACCAAAAAAATGTGTTTTATTAACTTCTTTTTTTCATGTCAACAACTTTTTTTAACGGATGCGGAACACGATGCATTTTGTAGCCTTTTAAAACCAATTTTTTTTATGGGGCGGTCGTAGTGCAGTGCCGAAAGTTGCTTAATTTGATTTTAATTCACGGCGGGAACACGAAATTGGCATCACCAAAAAAGAGAATGCAACAAATTTGAGTTCAGGGAAAATTACGAATTGCCATTTGCTGGCTCAGCATTAATTAAAACTTCAACGAGTTTACTTAAATTTGGAACGACAACGTTTTTTTTCCATGTGCAGTTGAATTTTTGGTGTGTTAAAAACGGTTCTTTTAGAATTGAAATATACTGATAATTCGGTGAGTTTAAGCTGAGCTCGATGGACATGTGACATTTTGGCTGAAATGTCCATTTCCCCAGTTGTCAAGGGCTTATAATAGTTTTCCATCCGCCCCCTCATTTGTTTGATGTATTTTCCGCTTTTGGCCCAGTGCTCTGGCCATCGCTGGGATGGCTCCTTTGAATTCCAGTTGGCTTACTTCATTGCAGCCAAACTGTCGTATGCAAATCTGCTTTGCTGATTAAACCTAAATAATTTTGCCTCAGTTACGGAGCCCTTCCTTTGCTCTGGGCTCCCTTTTCCCAGGGTCCCTTTGGATAGTTCCCTGGTTCCCTTGGCTTCTCTGAGTCCCCATCTCCATTTCCATCTCCAATCTCACATTGTCTTGCCTGTCGTTCTGAAAGATGTTAGTACTACTATTTTAAAGGTTTAACAAGTTTGCATTCCACTTGGGCAGATGCGACTTGGATTTAAGATCGGGAATTTATATATACACTGCTCAGCTCTTTTTACCATAGCTTGAAGTGCGGATTTGTTCGCAGAATTATGGTTTATTAAATTTCTCTCAATAGGATCTGCTTTCGAGGGCATTCGTCCTTCGTTTCCTGGAAAATTGCAGTTGCCTTATCCTTCTTTGGCTTTTCCCGCCCTTCACTTTGCTGCTGCTGCTGCTGTTGCTGCTTATTTTCTTGCCTCGTTTTTCTTCCTGCTAAATCTGAGACAATTTCCAACTTATAAGAGGCCGCATCCATTTGTATAATAACACAGGGTCCTGCATCCTGCAGCAACAGCTTCCGCTCGCCGTGTCCTGGCCACTTGTTGTTGCCCACCCACACAGATGCAGATGCAGATACAGATACAGCTGCAGATGAACCCGCACAGACACTGGTGCAGCTCACCCACACCGAGGACACCCCAATGTATTTTTTGTTTTGCATTGCCGGATGCCTTTGGTGTATTTCCTTTTAGCCTGTCTGCTGCACGAAGTACAGCATTTCCAATTTAATTTCTGTCTCGGTGGCCCCTCGCCTCCTCGGCTCCCCGGCTCCCTCTATCCGCATCCCATATCCTGGCTGGCTCGGTTGGGTTTTCCCGGCCGTGGCCATTGTCTTTGCCATTGTTTGCTGTGCCATTTCCCTTTTGCGCCATGAAATTAACTCGAATCTCCCTCTCGTTCTCTGGTTATCTCCACTTTACTGCCTTCAATAGATTATAGTTGAATATTTTTGGTCGCCATTTTAATTAAACTGCGCCAATGGCTGCGAAATTGTTTATAATGTCAGCTGCACATCATCCCCATCATCGCCGCCATCATCCGCATCCGCAGCTGCCTTGGCTGCTCCTCTTCATAATCGTTGTCATCATCATCCGCTCGCCATCACCATCGACAGCCTCATTACCGATGCGATATCTGACCCAGTTGAGGGGCAACAGGCGGCTGGGGATGAGTTCGTGGCTGTATTTTCGGCTCAGAGGTCATGCTTAAGTTGATAAAAGATAACGTAGGTCGAGGTTTTTAGCTGGCTAAAGGATCAATATTAAAATATACTTGTTGAAATGGGGCTGGCTTTAGGATTAAAAATAAAATAGAAAGCATAAAAGTGTCTAAAAGTATGCAATAATAAGTTTGAAATCATCCTTTTTATTCGATTAAGTTAATATTTCCTTTTCACAGCATAGTTTTAGACTCCATTTTTAATTGCTTTTCACTTTATTATTGGAGTACAAGCTGCGATTAAACTACAATTTAAGTAAAATTAAAAATTTATTCATAACATTCCATTTTTTTCTACCACCACTTTCTGAAAAAAGCTAATTTATAAACAAATAAAATAAATCCTATTATGGTTTATGCTTCGTGATTGCTCACGAACCCACTTCGAGCTAGCAAAACAACAAATAAGCTTCTTTCCGTTCGGCAGTTCTCTCTTCAGTGCACTTTTGCATTTCCCTTGTTGCTGTTGTTGTTGTTGTAATTACATAGCACTTGTTGTTCTGGCTTTGTGCTAACAAAGGCCTTGACTCCACCCCCAACGCCCACCGCCCACTTCAGCGAAAGGCGCTCTCAAAAGGGAGAAGAGGCGCCAATAACCTCACTCGAAAGGCAGCGCACCAAAGTATGCAGCAGTATTTTGTCGAAATGACTTTTGACGTTCGCTCAATGGCAATATTTGCAGCGTCCATGCGAGTGTGTGTGTTGTGAGAGTGTGTGGGGGAGGAAACGGGTGTGTGTGTGTGTGTTTATCGCCATGTTAGCAGCTGAATGAATAAATGAATGAACGAATGAATGGCCAAAAGCGAACTGAGGCGCCTGAGTGCGTCTGTCATTCTGTCAGCTTGTCAGCCAACGTTCTAATATCGAAAACACTCTAAATTCTATGCTGAAAGCTCATTTTACATGCAGTTTTACTTTGATTGGCTTTCGAATCGCACTTAGCCGCTTGATTAGCCAGCTCAACGAACATTACCCAGTCAATCAAGGTTTGAGTTCTGACACCGAGCAAAATAGCAGCGAACTTGCACTAAAATCGATATCATTATAAGGCTAGAAATTTGGTTTTCCATTTTTAAGTACTGTTTAAATAGAAAATGTGGAGTCTTAGAGTTATGAAACTGGTTGAGCGAGACTCCTCAATATGCTTAAAGTTTAGGCTTACAGTGCCTATTATTAGGTAACTACGCTCATAGAAAAAAACGGATTTTTATGCATTTTTCACGTGTGTATCAGGGCTTACATTGTTCAAATCCCTGGCAACTAAGCCGCTAAGTGGATTCCCTTGAGCATAATTTGCAGCAGGCTAAAGCAAATTTGTGCAGCAATCTCCTGCCAGGCCGATGTGTGTATGTGTGGCCACCAAAGGGTTCAATTATGAACCGACGACCGCAAAAAGTTGAAACCTCAAAGCGGATATAGTGAGGCACTTGTGGCGCAGGTCGGGGGCAGCAGCAGGTAATTTGAGGCCTTGTGGAGTGTGCTAAAAAATGCAGCCACCAGATGGGCAAAGCTCAGTTCACAAGGGAGCTAAAGCCAGATTCTTTGCGGGATTCCACTTTTTTATGCTCCGATTTTTGTCGCGCCTATGTGGCCCACGTGAAACTTTTTTCTGGTGGCGGAGGGATTATGGAAAATAGGGGAATATATCTGGGAGGAGGTCAAACGATGTGGTTGGGGTGAGGACTCTTACTCTTTCAATTTCAAGGCTCATTGTGTACGACGGCTGCCTCTCATCATTGGCGAAGCATTAAATTGACTTTGAAACTTTTTACCTGCCTGCTTTTGTGCCAAAAGCCCGCACCAAAAACGGCAAATTGGAGCGAACTAAACTTGAAATTAATTAACCACGACAAGGGCGAGGGGTCCTGAGCACCCCACCATTAAGCCATTTTACCCTGTTCTTTTTCCTTTCCCCACTCGTGGGATACTAACGCGCACGCACACGAACATAACTCATAAAACCTCTAATTACACAAACAGCTGACGCAGCCATAGACAAGGATATAGAACGTGGGGGGTGGCCAAGGGGAACACTTCCTTTTCGAAGGAGGGGGTGTGTAAGGTCTAAGGAAGTGGCCAAAGGGAACATTTCCTTTTTCGAGGAGCGGGGGTGCTAGGGTCTAAGGATATGCCCCTCCTTCTCAAACCCAGCGCTCGGGAATCAAATAAGTTGAATATTTTAATTTTCCATCATAATTAATGCCCTTTCAACCTTCCAACCCCCGGACTTAGTTTATCCCAGATGATGCGGTTGCTAAACCTTCCCTTCCTGCCCTCACGCACACTTCTCCACCCCCACATCCGCTCTCTTTCTCCCTCTGTGACCATCGAGCACGTGTAAATTATTGTGGCTTTCTACGGCACTGATGCCCGGCGCCTGAAAGCATGCTGCGATGTTTGCACCCAGCAGTGGAGTGGCAAAATGGTTGTTCTGGGTTCTTGATTTGCAATGTAACAGGTGGATGAAAAGATTTGCCCAATGCATACATTAATTTGCTGTAGAATTATATTTTTTCTCTCTCCATTTAATGTTCTTTATCCTTTGCGCGAACTTTCCTTGGTGAAAGTTTTAAAAAGAAAACTTTACAGCACTTGAAACCTTTATATTTCTTATTGGCATAAAATGCGCTTAAAAGGCATTTGAATTTGTAATGTTTTATAATTGGTTGCTATGGGAAACAACATTAAAAAGAAAATTAAATCATTAAAAAAGATGGCCAGGATTAATATGAAGTTAAATATTATGTATATTGAATAAAGAGACATACACAAAGAAAATTCTGACCTACTCATCTGAGTTAATAATGTTCTTAAAAATATAAGGACATTTTTTAGTTGAAAATTTTTTTTTTCTCGAATCAAGTTGAGTTGGCGGTATTATGTATAGTTAAAAGTTATTAAATAAACTCAATTTAACTTTTCTCTTTTTATCATTTCGTTCTAATATTGAGAACATTGAAACCAAAGTGTACTTACACGGTTTTCAAGAACGAATGTTCTCAATTCAAGAAAAATGTTCTTGGATATTTCTCTCTGTGTGCTTATAGTTTTGTAAAGGTTTTACTTAATATTTTTAAATGTCTTTACTTTGTTTATGCACCTTAAATATTTCTATTCCGCGTGTAATTACATATTTTTAAAAAACGTCTAAGGGGTATCCTTTAGTGCAGTAAGTCCACATGGTCTATGCTGTTTATTTTTCGTTGTTCTGTGGCATAGCAGCTCATGCCACACGCAGCCTCGATGCCGCCGCCGCCGCATGTATTTCAATTACTGCATTTCTCGGCCCAATGCCCAGCCACGCCCATGGCCCGCCCCGCCCTTCGATTCCCCGCCCACTCCACCGCCTACTCCACCATTCCGAAAGCCAGTAGCCACTGTTTTAATTTGCGCTTCGCCTGCTTTTGTTATTTTTCTGCTTCGGTTTTCCCTTCTTGTTTTTGTTCGACTCGCGTTTTTACGCAAATTCATTGTTTTAATTTACTCAAGTTTGTTGACCGAAAACAAAAACTAATCAATGGCTGGGCCCTCGCAATGGGTGGTTCATTGGTTTTGGCGGGGTCATCGAAGGCCTCCGAGGTGACAGAGCAGCTGCAGCTTGTCCCACCCTGAAATCGGGTTAAAAAACCCCAAATAGCCCCTCTGACACAATATATATTTTTTAATCAAACATTAACTCAGCTAAACTCTTTGTTGCCCTTTTTTTTTGGTGTTCATTCCGTTTTTCAGGTATTTGTCTTTGCGGTCCTTTGCTTTTGCGGTAAGCAGTTTTATATCAAAGGACTAAACTCAGCCAGGACTTGTATAGGGGGAAACCTCAAAAGCGGAGAAGATTAAGGCAAATCGCGTTAAATGAGAAACGGGGTATCATCATCTATTGAAAGGGGACTAAGTACTTGGCTCAAGGGGATAAACGGGGGAGCATTTGAGAAAGGAGAATAACTAAACACGGTAGATATTGAAGGCTCCGAAGTGGAAGTGGGCTAACTTAAGTTTGTTCTTTGAAGTTGACCATGTTTTAATGGGTTTGAATTGTAGAAAAAAAGTATAAGTTAAAATTTAACTCAACATTAAAGTATATTATACGATTAAAACAATAAGTCTTTTAAAAGTTTTCCTTAGAGCCTCTTCTAAAATAAAAAATATTTATTTTCTCCCACAGCTAACATCTAACAACTGAACGATACAACGATACTAAACTGTATTAACAAGGATAAGGATCAGCACTACCAAAAAATCAACCAGAACAACAACAACTGCTACCTAAGGTTTCTCAAACTCTAAAAACAAATAACTCAAAAAGAAAATAAAAAAAAACCATATAAGCAAACCAGAAAAGTGCAAATTATGTAAATTATAGCAAAGGCAAAACGCAAAGGGAAAACCGAAAGGCAAACGAAAGAGAATTAGTCAAATAGAAGAGACGGAAGCAGAAATCCAGAAAAAATATCTGTGACCAGGCGAAACCGGAAATTAAATCTGCAACGCGGAACCAAAGTGGAAGAGGAAGAGCTGGGCAGAGCCACGAAACCACAACCGCAGGAAAATCCGAAACGAGTAGAAGGAAAACGCGTGCCAAATATTTGCTTGAAAATACGAGAATAAAATAATAATCTTAAAGAGCTGCTCCCACGAGCGACGAATTGAGAGATTCCAGTTTGCTGTCGAGATAACTATAGTAGTTAGTTCAAGCATCCCATGAAGGCTACGTAGCACTGGGAACACTAAGATCTTGGTGGCTGGACTTCGAAACTTAAGACCTCTACATTTCCATTTCCATTGTTGAGCTCTGACCCACACGGCGCATTGTCTCGGTCTTTTGTGCTAATCACCGCTAGTTGGGAGCTCCGGGAGCAGGAGCCCTGGCCAACTATTTAGCCAAGGTGACGAGGCAAGGGTTGCCAGGCACTTTGCAGCTCGACCAGACCAACACCCATACCAACACCCATACCCACTTTGAAAGGAGGCGGCGGAGCAGGGGCGGGGTAGCCATTCAACCCAAGAGCCACGCGATACAAACCAGCCAAGGACATGGACTCCCCGCTGCCAGCGTCGCTGTCGCTGTTTGTCCTGTTGATCTTTCTGGCGATAATTAAAGGTGAGTGCTCCACGACAACTATTCACCCCCAGCTATTCACCCCATTTCCAAGCTCGGCTCCTTTTGAATCCAGGTCCCGCTTTTGTTTGTCTTCCAGCGACGTTTACCTGGGCCAACAACTTTCCCTTTTTGGCCCAGGTTTGCTTAGGTGGTCGCTAATGAAATAATTGTAAATATTAAAGTACGCGGTAAAACTTGCTTGAGATTTAGGGCAAAGTGGTCTTTACAAAGGACTGTGGAAGACATTTTTCATTCCATTACCCAAACTTATTTGAGATCAAGAAAGGGAAAACATCAACAAATAAAATATTAATTGCATACTTTATTAATTTATAAAGTATTATTTGTTCAATATTGGAGTTGTGCTATTTAACCACTCAGTTTAAATAAAAGATATTTCCAAAAGACAAAGGGAATTGAAACTTGTTGGGTGAACAAAAAAAACGATGGCTTTAAGATAAGAAGTTTTGTGCATTTGGAATGTTCTTTAATACATAAATTTTAACTGAACGTTTAATCCCAAAATAGATTTCCTTTTCGCATCCAATTTAAGAGACCATGAACTTAGAGTTCACATTGTGAAAGGTCCTTACCACAGACTAACATTTGCGTTAACAAGTGCTCGAGATTTTTTTGCTTTTCGCTGAGAGTGGCGAAACTCGAACAAATCCCACTCATGTCGGCACTATCAATTTCAAATGCGAAATCTCCACTTCCACCGCGCATAAATCTTGTGGCAAGGTGACACCGTGTGGCCTTGCGAGCTGAATAGCGCCCAACAGCCCAACCGCCCATCCAACCATCCACCCATCCGACACATTATTCAATTCCGCATCCGATTTTTCAATTTCCTTGCGAGCGTTTTCACGGCGCTTTAAGCAGGCCAAGAAATGCCGGCGGAATGTAAAAGTAAAAGCCAAGCACTCCTACCATTCACAAATACGAAAACACTCAGCTACAGCCATGGTGGCCATATCTATTATATGGGATGGTGCACTGTGTGTGTGGCGGTGTACGTACATGCGAGAAATTCCCAGGCAGCGGACCATAAATTCACATGGAGATCGCCCTGAGCCAAACTTGGCCATATTTTTAGTTTTCACTGCTCGCTGAGCTCCGCAATTGCCAGAAAAGCGGGAAAAAGTTCAGAAAAACAAAGACGCAGACGTGGCGGAGTGTGTTTTTTTTTTTGGGGTAGTGGGTGGATGGTCGGTCGGTTGGTGCAGCTAAGGAGACAAATATTCAAGTAGAAAAAATAGAATTGTCATGCGGAGGAGCCCCCAGGAGGCCGCACTTCAAATCCACATTCTTTTCCCCGGAGTCGCTCGAGCACTCGCCGGAAAATACACACCAAAAGAGTGGAGAGCAGGGAAAACAAAGGCCCCTTTTCCTTTCCCAAACGTTATACACAATATCTGTCTTTTTTAAGTTGCATCGAGAGTCGAGAAGTTCTGTGTATTTTTTTCATGGCTCCGGTCCGATGAAGTCTCATGTGCCCTCTTTTGACAAAAATAACAGCGTGCGGTGTGGCTCGTCGCATTTCAACTCAATTCGCGTTGTTTGCTTCAAGTGTTTCCACTGCCATGGCGTCCTGAATGCCCGAAATTAAGTTCATATTCAGCTTTGAAAAAATGTACTAGCTCGTAAAGTAAAGAATAGAACGAGCTTAGGTTGACTTTCAAAATATGTAGGGAACAAAGAGATAAAATCTCATGTTTTTGAAATTTTTGGCAAGGTCTTGTAAAATTTATAAAGCTATCAATTTTAGTTTATTGTTGTATTGTTGTAAGAATGACAAAAATTCACATTTTTAAAAAAGGCATAATGATATCTTTAAAGTAATATTTCTCAATGGAATTCTTATAACACCTTTCTTAAATTATGCAATTTGATTTTACAAATGTTAAATAGTCAGTTAATTAATAGTTGGCTGCAAGTGAAGACCACTGGCAAACATGCCACACAATAACACTATTTTAATTAGAGACACTTAACACTTGAGTAGCTTTTACTTTAGAGGCGATAACAATAATTTTCCAGCCTTATGAGCTCATATTGAGCTTATGAAGTAGGCATGAAATAATAATTGAAATTAATATGTTAATGTAAAGACAACCCAACAGGTTTCACTTTGTCGAGAATTTAACGATAAATTTGAGCCTGATTGCTTCCTGACTGCAGACCAGTGAAATGATGGCAGTTCGCAATAGACCTTTTGCAATCCCTTTCATTTTTGGGATCCTTTTGAAAGACCATTGTCTTCATGCCGCGGAAAAGTTATTACTTAAGCATCGCTGAGGGAGTTGAGACGGGGAAAATCTTTGACTTTGTCCCGACCCGTTGCGCGTTGTCTGCTGTTTTTTATTTGGCCACCCACTTCCTCATCAAGCTCATCCTCATGCCATCCACATTCCCGATTCGTTTGAGATGCCCCGACAGAGACTAATGAAGACGGCAGTTTTCAGCTCGTAGCTCGCTGGGGATGGGGTCTAGAGATTGTTCGGCCAAAGACAAATATTTTCAATAAGCTGATATCGGAGTGTGCACTGATTGGAAAATCAGCAGTTGAAAATTGCCGGGCCAAGAGGGCGACAGAGAGAAATACGCAATTTTTCAGCACTCGGAGCCTTATTGCTTTTGTTGCCTGCCAGTTGGCAAACGCATAAATTGTGCGGAAATTCGAATTTCGAGGCTGGGCTGCACCAACGACACCTTGGCACTGTCAACCGTTACCGGGTATATATGGCCGGTCATATATTTTATTTTAAGACATTTTACGCATTTTCGTGCATTCAAATGAAATAAATTTCTATTGGATTTGCGTGTGCAAAGCTTGGCTGGACATTTTCGGCCTTAATTTGCTTTGGCTGGTCTGGGAATCGGTTATATTTTACTCCCTCTAAATTTCGGATGTGACTGGGATTACTTGGCCGCATTGTATTTGTTAATATCCTTGTTAATATCCTGAGAACTGGCGCAGAAGTTCTGGCAATGAGGAAACTTCTTCCATCTTCCATTGGCTTAAGCCAACTTTCAAACTTGCCACCGTCTGTTCCGCCAGGTAAAGCGGATAACTCAGACTCGGAACCAGACTCCATCTCCAACTGCGACTGTGGATCTAAATCTGAATCTGTATCTGTATCTGTAAATGTATCTGACTGTGACTGTGACTTTGGCTTTGGTTAGGGCTTCCGGCCTCCGGTTGATCCCCGCTCACCGCACGCAGGACGAAACTTTCAAGGTTGCCGAGGTTCTGTATCTGAAACTGTATCTATTTATATGTATATATTGTATCTGTATCTGTGGACCAGGACAAAGGCGAACCAAGTTGCAGTGCAAGGAAAACAAGTTTCAGTTATGCGCTCTGCACTTCCGTGGCGCCATCGATGGACTAACCTTGCTCTGCTTATGACTTCCTTTTGTTGAATTGGAGATGGGCAAAAAATTTCGAATGTATTGATCCTTTCAAAAAATATCTAGGGTCCCAGAAAATATTTATTAAAATGTAGTCACAAAGGTATTTTAGAACATTATATATTTCAGAATAAATTCTTCATATAGAAAGTTAAGGCACCAATTTCAACTCAAATTTTAAAAAATAGCTTACATTGCTGTTTAAATTTTTGTAAGAGATTTTAAACCTTTGTAATTAATGTTTGTCAGGACGATTTCCGTAAAAATTGTTAAGGTTATGGTTGGTTAGTTTGGTTTGTTCGGAAAGAAAATCTGATTGTCACAATGTGATGTTAATATTACAAACCAAATATAGTGGTAGAGTCTTTTTCTTTGTATCGACCGATATCTTAGCCATAACATAGCCTCTAGTTAAGATGATAATTCCTAAAATGATTTGAGTAACTTATTTCTTTGAAGCATTAATTTAACCCAATGATAAAAATAGCATGCCATTGAGAAATCGATCCTAAATACACCTTCGTTGAGGGATTTTATCACCAATCCTTACATCGAGTAGTGATTCCGTGACTCACGACCTCATCGCTTTATGGGTGGGTCTGGTTCTAAACCGCGCCCGCCTTTGGGGCACCTGTAGGCATCGGGCTCGCCCAACTCCACATCCGGTTCCTCCTCATTGTCATCCTTGAATGAGTCAGCGGTGCCGCCACAAAAGTTTGCAAATAAGTATTTTTTATACTGCCAATCCGGGCATCTCTACCCCGCGGAATCGTAAAAAAATACGAGAGCAGGGAGGGAACTTAGTGCTGCGCCTAAATAACCGTAAACAGCACTCGTGGGCCCCTGAAAAACAGCAAAAAACGAGGGTAGATAATACGGAGCAGAGCAGAAACAAAACTTGATAAGCATAAATTTGCTGTAATTTAACGCATTCAATTACAAAAACAAAAAGGAAGACGGCGTATGTAAGGAAAAGTCAGGGAAATAATGTTCGGAAAACAGGAAGATAAAATGGCGGAGGGATAGACGGGGCCCTGAGACTTGAGACTTTGTGCAAGCTGCGCGCGGCGACTTACTTAAAAATGTCATAAAAACGAAACAAGTAACAGGAGAGGACTAAAAAGAAAGGGGCCGGAAGGAAGTCGGGATGAGAACAGACCTTGGCATACCTCACCTCCCATTTCCACTCGGGAATTTCCATCCACTTTACGACCTTGTATCGGCTTTCGACGACTTTCTGATTACGGGAAAATTCCTTACTTAATTTCAATCAACTGTGTGGGGTCGAGTTCCCCACATCAGCTTTCAATTTCGCGGTGGAAAATTATGTTCTAACTCAACTAATAGATTTTTATTTAGTTCAATTTTACGAATGCTTTAGTTTTTATTTCCACACTTTTATTAGCATATCCATTATTTTGGGAACCTTTTTATACAGTCGCATTTGAACGGCCATAAATAAAGATATCGATTTTCAAATGAATGTCTGTGAATTAGGCATATTTTTCGTTTGCTGCTACATTTGTAGTCTTTCAATTTATGGGTTCATTTTATTGAACAATATATTCTCATTCAGATAAAAAGCTTTTATAGTTTTTCAATTATGTTTGTCTATTCCCGAACGTATATTCTTATTTAAACTCGCGTAAATAAATTAAACAAGCGCCTGAAATTAATTAACTGATATGGCAGCTCACAAATTGCTGACTAACTAGTTGTTTGAGGATACAAAAAGCCGGCAGTAATGATGATGAGAATGATGCCTGAAATAGTTCTCCACCCGCGAAGGGCCAACTAAAGTATCTTTTGGTGTTTCTTCTCGCCGCCGAGGAGCGGTGGTGAAATTAAAATCGCTGGTGAGAGTTTTCTGCGGCTGTTTGCCAGGCACTTGAATGCCTCGCTGCTCCGATACTTTCCTGCACTAAAAGCGTTTAAAAATGGGGGAAAAAAAGAGAAAGTCAGGGAGTTAGGTGGGGGCGTCGGCGTTCGCACGATGCCCCATAAAAGGTAAAAAATAATTGTGCCCATGGCGACTGCAAAGCGAATTACAAACAGGCCACCCGAAGGCTCGACGTTCGGAACCCCTCCGCCTATTTTTTCATGCCCCTCGAGCGGCGAAATGTATGCAAAGCAGTGGCGTACGCACAGGTTTGTAAAATGGGGGTTCAATAATAATTATTGGTAAAAGCTGTTTGTTGTTCCATATAAAATTCGATTTTAAAAATACTCGGATTCAGATGATCTTTTATTTTTACATAACGAAAGCATCTACTAAGGACAATATAAATCCTAATGTGAAAAACCATTTTTAAGCGGTTCCTAAAAGAAACCTGCAATCCTCGAGCGTATTGTAAAATCGTAACACTACGTACGCATAGGTTCCTGGAAAAAGGGGGTTCAATATCGAAAGCATCTACTAAGGAGAATAAAAATCCTAATGTCAAAAACAATTTTTGAGCGGTTCCCAAAGGAAACCTGCAGTCTTCGAGCGTATTTAAAAATCGTAGCACTGAGTACGCATATGTTCCTAAAAAGGGGGTTTTAAAAAAGATTTAGTTGCGCTACAATGATTTTAATATTTGTCTTTCATTAGAGTCCTAGCACATCCTGGGGCGGATGCTTAAGCCCCAAATTCTCCCTCCTGCGTACGCCTCTGGTGTGGCAGGGGTGAAACGGCAGCCAAAATGAAAGTGAATGTGAATATGTATCGGAGTCAGGGGTCAGGACGCGGAACGTGGGGCCCAATTGACTGACTTGGCTGGGCGGGATTCTCTAGTTGCCAACCCGCCGGCAGGAGCGGCAGCAGCAGTCTGTCGGGAAAACAGACAGAACAGAAAGAAAAACATGCAAATTTCGCTGGTTTGTGTGCGCAGGGGGTTTGGGGGGCGGGGGGATTTTGGCTGGCCCAGAGCGAATTTTACTTTGTTGTGCGTCGAGATATTTGCATAGCCTACGCTAGGGCGCCAGGATCCCAGAATCCCCAGAATCCCCAGTATCCCCAGTTTTCGGCTGCTGCTGTCTCCATGGTGACATTAGCGACGTGAGCGAGCCGAGGTTTTCATTGGGCTGGTGGGCTGAATTCAGTCAGGTGAGGTGGAGTCCTCCTCCGGGTCCAAAGTCCCGGTTAACAGTCCCTTTTCATCTGGACCCGTCCCTCTTGCCCTGACTCTCCCGATTCCCCTGACCTGGCATTGAGTTGAGTTACTCTGGAGCAGTAATGAATTCAAATCTGGAATCGAGATTCGCCTTTTCAAGGATATTCGGGGATGCGCATGTTTGTTCCCGTTTCTTTTTCCGCTCAATTCCTGGAAAATGCGAGAGCGGAAAACTCCTCCGAGAGAAAGACAGAGAGACAAAGAGAGAGAGAGAGAGGGAAAGCGATTGCGTGGGTGCCCGGCTCTTTCACTCAAAGTCCAAGTTTCATTCAATAGATTTATCTATATATCTATATATGTAACTTCATATACCAATCATCGTGCACATATATAATATCCATATGTATCTCTGTCTTGGTTCGCAGACAGCATCAAGTGTGTATTTTCTTTTTCGACCCATAATTGACAGACAGTTGAATTTTTGATGCGACTCCTGTCTGCAGTAAAAAAGAGGAGTGATAGAGAGGCGCAGGAAGTGCGCCCAAAATCCATTTCCCATTTCCACAAACACTGCTGTCAACAGATGCAAACTGGTGCCATAAAGTGCGTAACTGTGTTTGGGCACGGACAAACTATTGAGATCAACACGATGGCCTTTTAATTAGGAAAGATGCAAGTACACTGTGGGAATACCAATTTGAAAGCTGTAGAGTAATTAAAGAAAATTTGTATAAAGCACAATGAGATTTTTTGTATCTGACTTGGTTCCTCCCAAGATTTTGATTATATTCCAATACATACAATGTAATACATTAACTTTAATTCTTTTTATTGTTTGGTTTTATCTTTTGGTCTGCGAAATATGCTATCAACAAATACCAGTTGAGTTTAATGAGTGTATTTTTTATTGGGTCAAAAGCGTGAGTCGTGTAGTCGTGTGCCGGTCTACGATTCCTTATCTCCAAAATTAAGCTTTGAATTTTTTAAATGCTATCAGTCTCGTTTATAATAGAAATAATTTTCATTTGCTGTGACTCATTTTTTATTTTGTATAAAAATGAAAGGTATTTTTATATACATATTATACAATGTAGTACATTAACTTTCATTTTTGTATTGAGTTTATTTTGGTTTTCAATATATAAATACCACAGGAATTTGATAAGATTATTTTTTATTGGGTCAAACGCGTGAGTCGTGTGCTGTTCTACGATTCCTTATCACCAAAATTGTGGTGTGAAATTTTGAAAGCCCGTCAACGCTATCAGTCGCGTTAGTAATAGAAACAATCTTCTTTTGCTGTGACTATTTTTGTATTTTGTTTAAAAAAATTCTTCTTGTCAAATCATTGAGGTTTGACATTTGATTTCCCTTTCTAATTCGTCATCGCCAGATGTTTGACGTACAAAAGGGGACTATATTCGATTTTTCGTTTTTGGTTTTTTTTAGTTCAGACTTTGGATTGATTAATCATCATAGCATGGTCGTATTTGGACTTCGTATTTAGAACCCCTAAATTTACTATATCTGCAAAAAAGTGAATTATAAACATAGGCAAATCCGGATTTCTGTTTATAAATTAATTCCCAATTTGGACAATCAAAAATTACATTTGACATTTCAAATGGAAAATTTCAATGTCAATTCTATGGAAATAAATAACAAAATTAAACAACAAATTAATCAAAAGTGTTAATGAAAATTCGAAAGGGTTAGAAAGAAATCAGATGGCTGGCCAAGACTTTTGGCAAGTTACCTATGTATTGTTTTATTTTATATATATTGTTGCCTGTTAAAAATTGACGCTGATCATGCATGTAATTCGGCTTAATTTAGTAAAGATTTGCTCAACAGTTTTTCTTGATAATAAAGAAAAAATATTCTTTTATTCATAAAAATTATTGATTTCCTGGAACAAACCCCATCTTTTTCGCGGTGCTTAAACTGCGAGGAAGGGGGCAGGGAGGAACATATATAGTACAAGAGATAAAGGTCGAGATTCGAGGCACAATTGTCATGGCATCCCGCAAGCATGTCAAGGATGTCGACGCCATCTCACCGTTGCTGGTGTCCTCAGGTTGTTATTGCAGGTGCATCGCCACCAAACCCCACCGCATTTCACCCTTCCGACCCACCCAAACTAAAAGCCAAATGGCGCTTGTCGCATCAGTCGCTCGTTAGTCAGGCGGGGATTGCCTGCAGCTTAGAGGAGCATCATCTAATCGACATTGACGTGGCAGGGACGCAGGAGCCACTGCTGCCGACATCGTCCTGACTAAGTGCCGAACAATGAGCCTCCCGAAATGTGATGTTCCAACGCCTGCATTGTTCCCTCACCGTGTCGCCTACTTGGCATTCATGTGGAAGCCAGCAAGGATTCGGATTGGAACGGGCACTTCGAACCCCCTACTCCCCGAAAATAATGATCGCCAAAGAAGTGAGGGAAGCCGGCACCAGCTGAGCAGGCATTTCTGAAATTACCTTCTGCATATTTCAGGACAGCTAAAAAGTTCCACAAAATAATTTTCCGAACCCTGTGATATCTAGTCAAAACTTTATTCTTGGCAACAAAATCAAATCCTATACAAGAAAAACAACAGACTAAGGTAGTTGAAGTAGTGTCAATAGGCAAATGCTCAAGTTATAAAGACTGATAAGTTAAATATTTTATTATGCCGTCACATTTTTAATGTTTTGATATCTTAATATAATTTTTTTAAATTTATAACATTTTAATTGCCCATTTATCCTTGCATTTATTTTATCACAATTCCATCCAAACTGTCTCACATCCAAACAAACGAGCTGTTCCTGACTTTGGCCATCAGTCTTCCAGCCTTATATATATTTCGTATTATCCTGCGCCCGATGTCTGGACTTGCGGCTTGATTTATAGTTTTACCACAGAGATATGTGGGTCTCTGTTGCTTCTTCTTCCTCAACTGTGTACTTGTTCTTCTTGGCAATAGATAGCGACATTGTCCATTAGGAAAATAGACGTGGAAACAGTGCGCCCACACAATCTCACTCACACCAACTCAACACGCGCTGCATGCATGTGTTGCTCTGCGGCGCACCTTGGCCCCTTAATGTATGCAATAAAGCTCAAGTGTAGACCGTCCTTAAGCCCACCACCCACTATCCTCTACTATCCTCCCCCCTGGGCTGCTCTTCTCTTTGGTTTCGGTTTTGGACCAGCTAAGCTCGGGTTTTTCGCAACACAGGAACAAATATTGGGGAAGATCTATTGTGTAAAGTAAAGTATTGTAGTTGTAAAAAATAAGGTAACTCGGGAATGTTTAACATTAATACAAGAACTCCACGTTAAAAATCAAAGCAGAAAATTAACCATTTTTAAGAACTTCGTTTAATAAAAAACTCATATAATTTGGTTCATACAATATAGGTCATATTTTCCAGTGTAGCTAACCTTCACTTTCACTCTCACACACACGCACATATGCATACGTGCGTGGCACATTGTTGCATTTCACGTACGTGGCATTGTTGTTTTCACCTTCTCCTCTCTCTTTCACTAAACAAAGCTGTTGCAATGTGCAAAATGCTGCTGTTGAAAAGTCCTTGTTGTAATTACATTTTGTTTTACTCGTGTTGAGGTTTTTTGTACTCTCACGGCGACCTTTTTATTCCACCCCTCTCTCTCTCTCTCTCTTTCTCTTTTGGTCTTTCTCCACTTTCTCTATTTCTCCTAGTTGTTTATGCAAGTGATACGTGAAGGGGAAAGGAGAGGAAGGGTGCAGAAGCGGCTGCGAGTTTGGGGATCCATGAAATTCATGCGTGATTTTTATTGTCGTGTTGTGTGCACATAAAATCATGTTTATGCATGTCCCACTCGTGTTCTGTCTCGCTCTGGCTGGGAATAGCAACAAGTTACAGTTACAAGCTATATGCTACATGCTACATGCTACAATCCTCGAATGCCATGTCAATGCCACGCCCCGAATGTGTGGCGTCCTGTAAAATTGTGAACTTTATTGAATTTCTAGCATTTTATTGTGTGTAAAATTTATCGATTCAATTATTTAACGAAAAAAGCTGAGGTCGGTAATTGGAAAAAGATGGGAACAGGTAAGGGGAAGAGGCAGACAAATGAAGTTGACCCATTTGACAAATTTGCATACAGTCCAACCTTTACAGGTGGAACTTTCCATAACTCAAGTCAATGTTTAAGAGTTTTTAAACGTTTAAAATATCGATCAAGATATGCAAAGCCCAAGAAAAAAATAATAATTTAAACATTACCTTCCTTACCAAGACCTTGGACTAGTACAGCCAAAATCATATTATTAAAAATATTCCTGTATTACGTATTGGTAAACCAGGCTTCGAAGTCCGCGAACCCGCATTTATATACTACGTTGCTTAATATATTCAACGTATCTGTGTACTACTGTACGTTACCAAGGCGACAAGACCTTGACTGAATGCTGGACAAGTAGTTGGAATCGGAGAGAACATTCCGCCCTTACTGCATTGACTTTGACATTTATCGTCGTCCCGGACCAGAAAAACCTCCAATGTCCGAGGGTGGCTGGGGATGTGGGTGTGGGTGTGGGTGTATGTATGGGACCGAGGATTTGGCCTAGAGTGGGCGGCTGGAGTGGGTGGTTAACTGTCTTTGTATGCGGGATAAGCGTTGGGCAGGTGAAGCGATATTGACAGATTGGAATTGATTGTAATCTACGATGAGATGAATGGGCCTGAGGAATCGAATGGAATTGAATCGAATCGAACCGAACCGAATCGCAATGCTTTAGGGGATTCGGCCAAGTGGAGGGACTTCAAAGGCTGTGAGCTCAACAAAATGCCAGCCGGGGGTCTGCTAATTAACATTTAATTATAGTAGTTCAGACTCCCCAGCGGGTGAATGGCAAGCGAAAATGGGTCAAGGTCAAATTGGGTCAACTAAGAGCCTGCTCATTGGGTTGTTTGCTATTTTAAGTGTGTCTATCTGTTGCACTCTTTTACTGTTCCGCTCTTCTCACTCATTCTCGCTCCTTATCCTTTTTACGTCCTTCGGCCGGGCCAATGACAGTTACATTCACTTTTACAGTTACAGCTGCCGTTGCAATTGCGTTTACCGTTAGTTTGTTAGCTTACAACTAAAAGCTTTTTGCGCTGCATTAAAGTCGAGCAAAAAGAGCGCAGGACTGTGCAAAAAATGTTGAGGAGAGAAAGTGAATTTAATGGCTGGGAAAATTGGTTCTTTCAAGGTTTTAGCCCGTCTTAAGCGAGCTCTGGAAAATTGCACTTTTATTTACTGATATTCTTCGATGATTTTTCACGAAAATGTTGGTTTGCACAAATGTTTGTTATCAAAAGCTGAAGCGCAAAGAAAATTATTCCCTTCTCCATCCAATTTCAATTGCAATTTCAGAGCAGAGAGAAATACTCGTGATTTTTATTACGCCTACTCAGTTGGGTTTTCCCTTTTATTTTCTTTTTTTCCGCATACCCACCGGTGGAATACTATCAATGTTATGAGATTTCGCCTGCCTATAAGATAGTTTTACCACCTCCCACGCATCCGTCACACAAGTTGATGTCTTACTGCGAGCGAAAGTGAAGGAAAATATTGCAAATGTAATACGATTGGTGATGGTGAGGCGGGTAAAAGCGGAAAAAGGGGGGTCATATACCCGGTATGGAGAAAGGGGCTTGGTTGGGGTTTTCGTTACACTCAGCCAGACACTCGACTGGATTCGACTGTATACAAAGTACAAATAAAAAACCAAGCACGTCTGCTAGAAATGCAATGAATGATGAATACTCTTAGTAATTTATGTTGTTAGATATAAAACTGAGAAAATTATTGCTTCCAGTTAGTTTAGACAGTAAAGAGTTTAAAAATAAATAGCTCTAAGAATTTTAAGATATTTAAACAAATCATTTTCATTGAGGTACAATTTATTTCTCTTTAAGCTCTTGGCTTTAAATTTGAATAAAAATTTGCAAAAAAACGTTTTTTTTATTGCTTTTGATTCCAAGAGTAGGATATTTTCCTGCCTAATTCCTTTGATAGTATTGGCATATGCCAGGGAAAGGCTGGTAAAATACTTTGCGCCAAACTTGGACCAGCCCACTTAGTTCCCCTTCTGGATACTCAATGTCTAGCTGCATATGTGTGGGGGCCTCTCTGTCTGTGTGTGTGTGTGTGTGTTTGCTGGCAATTTCCGCTCCTACATTTCCGTTCGTTTTGTCACGTAGTTTATGAATGAATTTAACTGCCGTCGCTGGCGAGATGAGGCAACTGAAAAAGGGTACGAGGTGGAGCAGTCATAAAGCTTGTTGATATGTTTTAATGAGCACTTTTTACATGCACATGAATCGCTCTCAGCGTGTGTGTATGTGTATCTGTATCTGTATGTATCTGTGTGGGGGAAATAAAAGCTTGCAGCATGCCCAACCAACTGAATGACACTCACCGTACATTTAAAGGGCGCCACTCTGCCTTCGAATGAAGGAAGATCCCCTGCAAATTGCTGGCTTGCAACTTAGTCTTGCTCACTTGCCACCAAACCCCTACACATCCGCCCCCCTCCCCTCGAAATAAAACCCCTTAACTCATGACAAAAGACTTGGCCGAAAAAACTTTTTTAATTACATTTTTCATTTCCTCCTCGCGCCGCATTACGTATACGCATATGTGTCTCGTTCGAATGGGTTGAATATTACGAGAAACGGGCAGTCGGCCGAGGGCTTCAGTATTTTCTGACAGCTTTCACAGCCAATAAAAATGACCAAAAACTTGCCCCATTGGCATCTGAACTGAACTCTTGCTGTAATATCCTTTAACGTTTCCTCGGAGATTTCTCTTCTTCTAGCTGTGCAACGATTTAGCGATTGCCCTGTCACTCTTGAGTTTTTCCTGCCCCCCATTTCAATCCTTGTAGTGTGGTCCTTTTGTAGATGGGTGACTAACTGCCGGACTGTTGCGACAGCTTTCTGACTATTTCTTGTAGTTTTGGACCAGAGTTGGAAGAATGCTAAGGGGCGAGATGAGGGAAAGGGAACGAATTCGAAGCAACAAAGCTGTCAATAACAAGTGTAGCCAATATGCTCCTAAGGAAGCCCAGATTGGGCAAAAATAGAGGGGGGCCTGAAAAATAATTAGCAAAAATATAATAATCAAATAGGTAGGTATGCTATTTTTAACTAATTTATTAAGCAGCTGATACTGTTCTTGTGATATTTAAACGGAAGTAATTATTTCTTAACATTTTTCTTTCGGGAAATATAAAGAAGCTAAGAAATGTATTTGCAAAATTGATTATAGAGTCTGTTTTTTGTATTCATGACTGTTTACGTTTTGATTAGTTTTCTCTTTATCTATCAGATAATTATAGTTTGAAATATTTAGGTGTTTTTAGAAAACCTTTTGATTATATTGATGGCATATTTTCGAACCACCCTCGCTAGCCATATTTGATGTTCTGTTGCTATACTTGGTTATTGTTGCTGTTGCTTTTTGGTCATGTCTCAGGCAAAAAAAAAATCTATCGACAACTTGTTAGATGTTAGAGAAACGGTTGTGGCTTCCGTTTTCCCAGCTAAGATACAGAAATGGACACGTTGAGGATGGGAAATGGCTACATGGTCAGCGGCAAAACGATTCATTCTATAGCACACTGGCAAAAACCACAATTTGCGAACTTAAATGATCATATTAATTCGACATGAATGAAAATCTGTCATGCATATATATATTTAAAAAAACAGCGATTTTTTCATTAAGTACTTTTTGTCAGCGGTTTTTCTGTTAGTCTTAATGTAATGCAAAAACGTTAGCAAATTGAATAGCAGCGTGATGCGGCATGTGAGCTAAAAAAGGCAGAATGCATTTCAGAACTAATTAAAAGCATTATTTTATAAAATTTAATATGGCTGTAATGAAACACTGTGTGTATTAAGCAGAAAACCCTTTAAAATAAACAAAGAAAATCGTTGCCTTTATGTCAATCCAGGGTTATAATTGGGATTCGCTGTTTAAATTCATGTTTCCGTAATATTTCCAATGACATTTGCGCTCAGTGACACTTCTCCGACTACTTTGTACGACTCCTTTTACGGCCACTGTCCTGTCGTAAGCCCAGGGATACATTCGGTTTGATTTCTCATTGGTCCTGCTCCTGTCCTGTCCTCCGATTCACGTAGCCGGGCCAAAGGCATTTTACTTATGAGTGTCATGCGTCGCAAATCTCTGCTCAACTCGCAAGATACATGGCCGAACGCTGGCACAGATACAGGATACAGGATACAGATACAGGGACTCGGAGACACGGATACAGCAACAAAGATTGAAAGATACAAGATACACAAGAGATATATTTTTTCCTCGACACACAGTCACAGATAAAGCTCCTGGTTGGCAGGATTGGGTGGCAAAGAGTCCTGCTCAATGCATGTCAATTTGTGGTTTCTTTATCCGGATTTCCACCCATCTCTCTCCCCTTGGCATCTCGTTTTGTGGAACCGTGAAAATCGTTTATGGCCGATAGCTGATCAAAGTCCAAGGAATTTACAATATTTATGTGATGTGATTTGAATGCGGGCTTAGATTTTCGCAGCTGGCGATCATGCGGGCGTGATGAAAATGCATTTTCATCGGTCGTTTTGCCCCCTGCCAAACTTAAGGCACCCACAGCAAGACAAACTGTGAGAAAGACGAGAACAAGTTGCCAAATTTATTTGCGTTTATCTTTGTGCCAAAGTTTTTGGTTAACGTGTTTGCCATTGTCAACAACTTTGTTGTGGTGCCATGCACCACTCAATCCCCCAATCCCCAGGCCCCCACAAGCCTCTCCGCCCATGCCCATCTTGCAATTGCAATTGCTTTTGCCAAGTTTTTTGGCAAATTGTTTGTTTTGTTCGGCGCGTGCACTTTTTTCCGAGTTTTCCGCTTTTCGGCTGTCGTTTTTCGTTTGCCCTCGTAGGTCGCTTTTGTGTGTGTATGTGTGCGGTGTGCTTACAATGCCACGCCCCCCGCCTTGCCGCCCCGCATCCAGTATCAATATTTGACTTGTTGTATTGCCATTGGAAAGCGCCGAATTTTCGCATTTTATTGTATTTCGTTTGGTCTCAGTTCGGCATTTAAGTCAAGCGTTAAATGTTTTTCCATGCTCCATTTTCTACGGGTCCCTCAATATATTCATCTATGTATCTGCACAGATACCCATATCCGAATCTATGTTTGTGGCTTTTCTATTTCCAATTTGCCAGCACAAACAGAAAGCAATTGTGAAACGCATTTAAATGACGCCCCCGAAAATATTCTCAGTTTATTTGCATATTGTGCTTTGATTGGCCCGAAAATCGAATATAATTTCAATTCTTCTGTTGACCAGGCTTAAAATAGCTACCATTTAATTGATTGCAATTGCCATGTGAGGCGTAGAAAGGGGGTCGTATAGTTGACAAATGGAATTTGGTATGCAAAGTAATGTGATAGTCCAAGTGTGGCAAGCTCTCGATTGGCAATTATTTGAAAGGGCTTATAAGTAATGGAATCAAAGATGTCCTTTGCATTATTCTCTTTCTAAACTGAATATCTAAAAAATCTAATTAAATGCAATCTGTTTCTATATTATAATGCATTTTTAAAGGTATGCCCATTTGATTATTTTTCAAAACTAAGTTATTTATAATTTGTCTAGGGATAATCAGTTCATTTTATTAATTGAATGAATGAATTTATCTAATTTTACTAAGAAAATATGCGAGAATTGAGATATCCCTGTTCTTTTAAAATTTTTTTTTGAGCTCTTGATTAAAAAACATGGAGATGCAAAGCGATTTTCCACCCAATTGCATGAGCACATTCTCGAGATCCAGACTGCGTGTCCGATTTCTGAGCACTCCCGGATAATCGAGCATTTACCATTTGGGAAGTGAACCATCTGGCAGTCCCTGTCCTGCTGTCTCTTTATCTGCCGTTCCATTCGCCCATTCACACTGCGATATTACCCCATAAATGTTAACTGTATTACCCGAACCATACCCATACCCATATCCAAGCCCATGCCCATGCACTCAAAAGTAGAGTTCACTTGCCCTTGTATTTAATCAGCTTTCGTTTTACCTTTCTTTTACTTACAGGTAAGTGCTCATATCCTTTCGCTGTCAACTTTAAACTGCAATTTGTGGCACAAGGCGATGGGAAAGGGGAGGAAGGGAGATGTGAACGTGGAAAAAAATGTCGCAAGTATGAGCTCTAAAAAGAATCCCGCCCCCCACGTACGTATACGTATATGAAAGTAATAAAAAAGGGAACCTTGACATAAACCTTAGAGATATGGGCAAAAAGTATGCACATCTAACGCACAAAGTCTAACAATAACTGAGCGGAGACGGATAGAGAAAGTGGGGGCAGTGGGCGGTAACAGGAAGGAATAAGGCAGAAGCAATCTGCCTTAACTTTGGTAACAAGTTTTTGTTATTGTTTTCATATATGCATGTGGATGTGTGTGTGTGCTTCCCTGTGCCTGTGTGTGAAGGCAGCTGTCAAAAATCAACGCAAACGTCAACGTTAAAAAGCAACAAACAAAAAAAGACCCACACAAACATGAGCAGAGAGGCAGGTTGGCGAAGAGGCGTTGGACACATGTTGAAAATGTCAAAAAGTAGGCAACATGTTGTGTGGAAAGCCCGCCCTGCCACGCCCCCTCGCCACCCACCACCCCCCGCTGCCTTATTGTATTTAGATATTTTTATAAGTTTACTACAAAACACATAAACACACGAGGGAGATACACACATGGCCTAAAAAGGCAGGGCACAAAGGTCGCAAGAAAGCTTTAAAAAATTCTTCACATCTTGCCACCGTTTTATTTATATATGTAGTATATTTTCTTTTTTTCGCTGTATTCTGTTGTCAGCTGCCAACTATTTTTGGGGGCAAAGAGCGTTCATTGATTTTTATGGCCAACGCCTGCCAAGTGACAAGCGACAAGCTTCATGGACCTGTCAGTCTACAGATAATCGTTTCTTGTACTATTTCGGCGAGGGAAAAAGAAGCTGAATCACAGAGTTTTTATGACAATTTTTTTATTGACGATTAGCCATAATGAATGGCGAAACAGCCTTGTTAGATTTGAGTATAAAAGAGACTGAGCTCTTATTTATATTAGGAATGTCTCACTATTTAAGATATCAATACTATAGGACTTTTTTATAAAATGTTCGTACATTTATTTAGCTTGAATTTATCGAAATTCAGTTTAGAAACTAGAAGACCTTAAGTATAGGAAGTATTTTTCACCAATTAAAACATTCTTTTCTGTCATTACCTCTCCAAAATTGACTTTAATTAAAAGTTAATATTGAATAACCATGGGTACGAACAGGAAATATTTCGAGCGGTTTCGAGAAATACCAATTATGGGTACATTTCAAGAGTGCCTCACCCAGACTCTTTCTCCCACACGCAAACAATGTATTTAACCCCTTTGCCAGGGGATTCTTTTTGGGTATTGTGTTGACTTTTTGATTATTTGGCTTTTAGTTGATTATAAAGATGGAGATGGCGACAGGGCCAAAGTAAGATTCATATTCATCGAGGGCGGCACACTCGCTCACAGGACTACAATGGATCCTGGCCAGGACAAAGGGCTTGGGTTATCCACGAGAAACGGCAAACGGAACTGTGACAAAGGGATGATCTGCTGCAAAGTACGGGGTCCCACATGCACATGTGTATCCTCCACTATCGAAATGAGCTTTAAGTTCGCCTCGTTTCGTGTCATAAAAGGGAAGAGCTCTGGACAACGGAGCTCAGCTGAGTTAAGAATGGATTCTCGTTTCCGTTTCTTGCTCCTCGGGCGAAAATCAATTTAACGCACGCTCGAGTTTGTTTGCCAAATCAGAAACTATGGCCCAATGAGCCTTGTCTTGTTCAACCCTTTAATGTTATCGCGTCGTTATCGTAATCATTTTGTTTCCAAAGCTTTAAACTTGGCACATATTTATACCCGTTACTCGTAGAGGATACTAGATACTTGATTCGTCGGAAAGTATATAACAGGTAGAATGAAGCGTTTCCGACCCCATAAAGTGTATATATTCTTGATCAGGATCACTAGCTCTAGCTAGATCTAGCCATGTCCATCTGTCCGTCTGTCTGTCCGTCAGTATGAATGCTGTGATCTCGGAAACTACAAAAGCTATAAAGTTGGAATTAGGTATGCAGATTCTAGAGATTATTACGCAGCGCCAGATTATTTCAGCAATGTGCCACGCCCACTATAACACCATCAAACTCTTATCAATTTTCAATTTAAAAGCTGAGTAACGGGTATCTGATAGTCGAGACATTTGATTATAGCGTTCTCTCTTCTTTTTTTGTTAAGGGTTGTAGGAAAGTTAATCAAAGAAGAACAGAAGAGAATTTTGATTTTTGTCAAGAACTCGAAAGTAAATAAAATAAACCATCTTCTGAAGAAACATAGTTTATTTTAAAAAGGTGTTAGTTTGGAAGTAATAATTTTACTCTTACTTCTTAACTAAAATATAAAAATATTTAATACACATTTTCATGATCAACCTATTAGGGATGCTCCATAAATTTTTAAGTAATGGCAGTATATCCAAAAAAAAGAATGCATAACAAAAATAATAAAAAGCGCAATTCAAATATCTATAAAAGAGCCCAAATTAAATCAACCCAAACCATAAGGGATTAAAAGATAACCTTTAAAAATTAAATAATTTTCGGAACTGCACAACTAAAGTAGCTACATTTTTATAAGGGTCCAAAATTCTGGTTAATTCTTTGAAGATTAATTCAAAGAAACTCTGGTCCCTAAACGAATTACACAAATTCGACTTAAGAAAGTCAGATTTGGGAAAGTTCGTCGGCGGTTGGAAAGTTGATTGATTGGCAAATTAAGAAGAGTGAAATTTGGCTTTCTGTATTGGCTCTAATTGAAAGCTAATTTGCTTGAGCAACCCTCTCGCAAGTTGAGCGCGGCGTTTTTGAAAATCATTCCTTGGCAAATGCTGCCTTGCTGCCAAACGCAGACTAACCTCTGACCTCCATGGTCCCCCATACACACCAACCAACCACCCACCCACCAACTTCCGCTTTTCCGCTTTCCCCTCCCCCGGCAAAAGCTAAACAAGTACAACAACTGCCTAAGACACTTGCGATTTTAGCTTTCAGTTTGAGTTTTTTTCGACACTGAATTGGGTTAAGCGGCATGTGGTGTGTGTGTCAGCTTGTGTGTATCTGTATCTCAGCCTGCATGTATGTATCTGTGTGTGGGAGAGTATCTGTGTGTGCGTTCCTATCCCGGGCTAACTGAAACTCAATTGGATGTAGCTCATGCCCTTGTCCCAAACTTAAACGCTGAAATGAGCAACTTTTGTGTATGTATGTGAGCGGTGGAAACAGCGGCAACAACAAATAAAATTCACATAAATTATATACATTCCGTGCTGTCGCTGTTTTTGTTGTCAGCCATTACGTTACGCTACGTTACGTCGAGCGGTTTTTGTTACCTTTTTCTCATTTCACTTGGTTTCGTTTCGTCTGCGTTCCCTTTTGTTTTGGCCTTGCATTTAAATTAAGTCTAAATGTCGACAAGAGGCCATAATTGTTGTTGTAGCAGTCGTTGTTGTTCCGCCCGAATGCCGAAGTTGTCACAGTTAACGAGACAACAGGTTTCGAGCGAATAAAGCGCATACTTTATAGTTCACTGGGGGTATTTTTCGTAAGATTTTTGGGTGAGGGGGAGGTCAATACTGAAGAAGCGACACAGTCACTTTTGAAAATTATTTTAAAATTTTAAATTAACATTTAACATAAAGAAAATAACAATTTCAGAGTAAAAATTGCCTAATATTTGTGTAGTCGAAGCTTATGTTAGACTTAGTTTTAAAAGAATTTCTGAACTATATAAGTAAAAACAAATAACGCAATAAGTTCATAAATATCCATACCATTTAAAAAAATTCTTTGAATTTAAAACCAAATATGGTTGATAGAACAATTTTTTCTTTTTGTAAAACATAATATTTTTTAAAACGTCGATCCACCAACTCAATGGCTGTAAAACGTTGAGTATAATGTGTGATCAAAAATGTAAAGTAGAGAGTAAACACCTTGTATTTGTAACAAAATAGTGTTTATGGAAAATTTAAAGGTGAGAGTAAACAGCGATGAATTGAACAGCTTTTTTTAAAACGAACTTAAAAATTACCTCCGTAAAAAATCATAATGTTTTCCTTTGTACCCGCGAACACACAACAAATGTGTACAGTGCACACGGAACAACACATGCTGCTTGGGTAGTTTATATTGACATTTCCATCGCTCGCCCTGGCTGCGTGGCCATATTTATTTTCAATTTAACTTTAATGCTCGCGTGCTGCAAGCAAACATGCCGGGGATAAACCGGGTGATCAGGGCCAGTACTTCGAAAGCTTGTTGCATGCCCCGACCGCATTTGTCCGAGCCGAGTAATTTATGGCCCCAGCACCAGCAGCCGAGGAAGTCGGCAGTAAAGTTAATGCGCTCGATCCGAAAAAAAGTTCAAAACACGCTGAACCCACCGAAACCAGACCCTCATCATAATTGAAACGCGCTAAAAACAAAATGCTGCCAAAAACTTTATAATGGAATACGGTATCCCTTGTACATACGTACAGAAACACCCGCCGACCGTTGGTTGTTTTGAAAGCGGATACCTAATGGCCGGAATCGATACAAATGATGTCCCACAACATCCATTTTGTGGGCTAGGTTCTGGATTATGAACAAGATAAATTACCATACGAATTGGTTTTCAGTGAATGGCAAAACGGGGTTCAAAAGGAGACAAAGCATAAATTGTCCCTTTATTAATATTTTAACAAAAGGATAAATAAAAGGTTATTTCTTTTTAATGGATTTTATTTATAGTTTTGAGTATTGATAAAACTTTCGAATTTGTTCTTAGGATAGCGTAAGGAAATTAATTATAGCCGAGTATTTTTTCCTTAAGTCTTCACAGTTTACTATACTTTTTGTGATTAAATAAATAACAGTAATTGTATCAAAATGTTTACGAACTGCAAAGGAAGTCTCAAATCGATTCAAAACGCGCATATTTCTGATCCACTTGTTGCTGCCTACTTTTAAGCGCAACCGGAAATGTACAAGCAGAGCCCACAAATCGTTGCCTACCTCCAGGGGCTTTAAAAACAAAATGGCGAACTCATCAGGTGGCTGCAATAAAAATGTATTGCCTACTTATCCGGGCCGAGTAGAAATTCTTGCAAATTAAACTAATTGCTTGACACAGAAGCATCCAGAGGACAAACACTTGGCTAAAATTGCATGACCCCTCGACTGGCGCAAAATTTCAACAATTATTTAACTGGGTTCCTTGCATGATTCATAAATATTTTACGACTTTCATGTCACAATTTGTTTGGGACCGAAGCGCCCGAAAATTGTTCATTTAAATTTTAATTGCTTTATAAATGCTAAAAAGTCCTTGAACTTTTTGCGTAAGAGTGAAAGTGCTTCAGCTTTTGGCTGTGCTCAGGTCAGGCCACGCCCACTGCTCTCATCTCAACTCATAAAATATGATAAAGCTGCCCTTGGACCCCACAAGGAGCAAAAAGAGCGAACATTTCGCTAGTTTGAAGCATTTTCAAAATGAAAAAATATCCCACCCAACCTTGCCTCCCCCGTAGGTATATATGCCAAACAGTACGTGTTGCTCGTATATATACATATATATATTAATAAAATGTTCACGCTCAACTTTGGCAACTTGGGCCGAAAAGACAAACAGAAACAACAATGAGCGGCAGCAGTGGGCTATTTAGTTGCAATTGTTGTTGCTCTCGTTGCTCCTTTGCTGCAGGGGAAAGGAAGGACAGGAAGGACAACGACAACGCGTCTCTGCTGTCAGCGGAAGGACGAAGGGGTGAGGGGCAGGGAAGTGCCCGTGGGGCAGGCAAAAGCGGCAGACTGCGGAAAACAATAGATATGAGGCATAGCAGGCCAGTTGCATGTGTGGGGTTGTTGTACATATATAATGAGTTGTACAAAATGATGTCCGTTAGGTATACTTGAGAAATTTTTAAGTGTCTTCTCGCACTTTGCACATTTTCCTCTCGGGACTCGGTCACTTCCGCTCCCAGGAAAACGATGGAAAAGGGTGAGGAAAAACCTCATGCATAAAGGGGTCGTAGATTATTATAATTTTGATCAAAATGTTGTTGACACAAACCTAATCACAGCTTGATGGCCTGCGTGGCCATTAAGCGTTCTGGCTCCTTAGCAGGGTATACCAGTTTCCGTGCCGGAGATTTTCGCAATTCTGCACTTTTTGTCCCCTCACTTTTCTACCCCATCTTTGTTGATGAGGTTCTTGTTTTGCCATGCCGTTTGCTTTCATTGTTTGTCGTTAGAGGAAAGGCAACGATGTTTCGCCGGCTGCTCCTTCCCAGCCTGCTGGCAGTTTGTATTTAATGAATGAGCAGCTAAACACACACACACACCCATACGACGGCTAAAGTGGCAATTATAAAGTTGCTTAAAAACAATGGCTGCTCCAGCTCTTAGTTGGCCATCTCGTCCTCGGATCCTCGGGAGTCCTTCAAGGTGATTTATACGCCAAATGCATGCGCCTACGCCAAATTAGCCTTGGCGCTGCACTACTCCAGTGTGTGTCAACATTAATTATGCATCGGATTCGGGGGCAAGTGCTTCACACGGTGTTGCATTTTCCACTGGGGAACTGCAACTGCCACTGGCCCAATGCCACAGAAGCAACTTGAAAGGGAAAAGGTCAGCGAGCAGCAGAATACAAATTGTGGTGGGCATACTCGTGTACCTTGAATAAATTGACTATGATGGATATTCCTCATTTCTTATTTGAACGGGCTAACAAACTAGGTGAGCTTTTCATTTAGGACCTCAGCTGCATCCTGCGCAAAAAGTATAAAGTTTCTTAAATTTCTGTCTGTGTTTTTATTTCATTTTATTTAAAAGAAGGGCAGTCCAGTTTACAATTTTTCTTAATTTTTGGAGTATCCATAGTTAATGGTAAACATAAAATACTTTAAAGTATTATCCACCATTTTACCTTACCCATCTACTTAATAAATATTATCGTATTTTACGTAAAGTCAACACCCTTTCCTTTGAACAGGTGTGGGAATTCCTGGCGAGGAAAACTCGATTCGGTTACTGTCGCCAATTTCTTATGCTTATGCTTTCCGAATGGGAGGATGTGGCTTATAGGGGTATATTTCGTATGCCCTCCCGCTGCTTTACCTCCCACCATTCGCAGCTCTTTTATTATGTGTATTTTTTATTGTATTATTCCTTTGTTGGTTTTGGCTTTGGTTTTTCAACTTCGTTTTACGCTTCAGCGGCATAAATATATAAATTATTAACTCGCCGCACACCCATACGCATGCGAGTGGGTCCTGTTCCTGGCGGTGGTCTTGGTCCTGGTGGTGGCGTCACCCTCCCTGGCGTCAAGGAACAAAGGCATCTCCTTCGCATTTTGTGGCCTTAGCCCTTTTGCCTTCTCTACGGTTTCTTATTGCTTTCGCCTGCCTTCTTTCAGCTTTACCTTTTTACTTATGTACTTCCCCCCATCTCGTTTCGCCTTTATTGTTTTGTATTATTTTTAGTTATTTCCCCGCAAGCTTCCCCAGAAAACCCTGAAAACCTCACCAATACCGCCGGTGGGTGCGTGTGTCTGCATGATTTATGATCACACATTTATAGTGCTGACAATTGAATGATATTTTTACGTACGTACACCCACCAAATGCGTTTCTGGCCCCCGAAGCTATAGCGAATGCGCTTTGATCGATGGCACATCCCGTCACTATTTTTTGGGGTATGGGGTTCCGTTGATTTGTGTGACATTTTGAAATGACATTGTTTGCATTGCGGCATTGTTGACCCAACCCGGCCTTAGGTTATATTTATTTTCGAACGTACAAATATGCCAGATGATATATGGCACCGCCATGAGGATATATGTGCATACACGATGTATCTATTTGAATTTATATTTATTCCATTTAAATCGAATCCCCTAAAAAATGAAATACGCTTCCAATTTTGGTTGGGTTTTTATGTTTTGGCCACCAAAAGCCGTTAGAATGTTATTTGCATTCTATTAGTGGTATAAAAAAGCAGTTTGCTGGGCACTGCAAGGAAATCTCCGATAACATTTATGGTTAGTCGTGAAAATAACGTTTTTCCCATATGTGGTTGAGTGCACTATCAAATAACGTTGAAAGAGCAAATAAATAGAGACTGCTTTCCTTATTCTGGTAACACTTTAAAATATACAATTATAGGTAATAAAGTATTTATTTCATTGTTTATCAATATATTATTAGATTTAATAATAAAGTGATATTTATATAGGTAGTTATAGCTGACTTTTAATAATACATTATGAACGGTAATTACTTGTAGAGTGTTTATTTCAAAACACACTTTGCAGACAATGTAATGTCTTTTTGCTTTCTAAATTCAACCAAATTGGGATGAATTTTCCATCTTACCTTCGAATTTTCAAAGAAAATCATATCAGAAATACCTTCAGGAATTGTAGATAAAATGTAGCATTCATTGCAGAATTTCGTCCGAATGTTGGCTCACCAAATGCATTTGGCTTCAGCAAAATGTAAGCAAACAAAAATGTTGCAACTTAAATGATTGCAGGATACTCCTTTCAAGCTCTCAGAAAACTTTAATCAACAAATTTTCCGTTTTATTTGCGATGCCCGGCTAACAGAGATAGAGACTGGCCTAGACACTTATCAAAATGCCATTAAAAATTCACTTTGTCATTGCCAGACTCGAATCTCCAGAATTCGAACCCCAAAAATAAAAACAAAATGTCGAAAGACAGAGAAAGAAGCGAGCAGGAGACATTGTGAGAGCGAGAAAGCAGTCGATATTGTTTGTTTGTGCAATTTCAATTTGATATAAAATGTAACCATTGGGAAACATAAATGTCATTTGAGATAAACGTAAAAATTGCCATTTGATGGTGCTTGGTGTAAAATTACATGCAGCAGGGCATAAAACAAGACCTTCGAGTCGGTTCGAAACGTGGGGAGCCCGAAAGCAAAAGCGGAAAATAGGAAAACATGTTGAAAGGTAAAAAGTTATGGCCAAAATCGGGGCACAAAGCACGGCAGCTCCTGGCGACAGTAAAATTTAATCAATTGTGTCGATTTCCACCCTGTCTCTCCTCGTTTTTTCTTGCCTCCTGGGTACTTGAAATAATTGAAAACACACAAAGTCGAGGAGCTAATTTGAATGCGCTCAACGGAAGGAAATAAAAGTGTTTCCAAAAATCAATTTATATATCCCGTATTTCGAATGGAATTTAATTCAATTTGAAATCGAATTTGGTCTTGCTTGTTATCCTATTGAATACTCGTTTCAATCGGTCTTTGACTAACACACATGTCGCTGGCTTTGGTCTGACTACTCAGAGCCGGGCTATTTATCATTTGCAAAGTCATCGACATCATCTTTATCGTTATAAGTGAGATAAAAGAGGCATCGCAGGTGGGATTATCAGGGCGAAACTATATGAAAAATGCTATATTACAGAGCGCTGTGGGTATATTTGCACTAACAAATGAATGAGAAAGAGGCTGGCAAACACACACAGTCAAACGTGTCTGAAAACGACTGAGAGTCGTGCGTGTCTGCTTACCACTACACAAACACACACGCACACCCATACCAACACACTCGTGCACCCAGACAAACGCAAAAGTCTGGGGCATCCGCCATTGTGTTGGTCATGCACAAACAGGAGGAGTGAAAATCCTGCGTTGAGGGGGGCCACAAAGTGAGTTATGAAATGTTGACAAGACATTTTATTGCACACACACAGATACTCACAAACTCACGCATAAATCATGAACAGCCCGAGGCACAACTACCGCAATTGCAACCCTTTTAAATGTAACTACGTGGCCCAAGTAAAGATGTGTTATTACGGCAATAAAGTGACCATAAGACGGCCCAAAGAGTTGCTAACGTGAGGGATTTACGAGCAGAGCAGGCATTTCACTGTTCCACGTGACGTATGTGTAATATATGTAGTCCCGAGGCAAGTTCATAAATTAGCCCAAAAGCCCAAGCCAATGCCGAAGTCGCCAAGCAGTTGACGTGTGATTTGCCGACACGCAATCACCACGTGGCGTATGAGCAATCCAGCTGCATGTGACTGCACATTGCTCATACGTCATGTGGGCGTTAAACTCCAGTCGAACGGGAATCAAAATTCATGCGGTTGCAAAACAAGAAGCTGCCAGTTCTCAGCCAGCTTTCTCTCCCCATAATGGTATTGTATCTGTAGCTGTAAAAGCTTAGCTCAATCATTATTTGGATTTACTCGACTGTGAATTTAAAACTTCCCCTGCTCTATGGTTATATTAGAGGTCCCACTTTCCGCTTGGCCTTTGAACTTGTCCCAGCATCAACAGCATTTTGGTCATTTGACCTTTTTTTTTGTCTTTAGCTGGGGTCCCAGTGGGACTTGAGAATAAAATTAAATACGTCCGCGCTGCAATTCGCGGGCTCAGCTTCCCGCCCTCTCTGTTTTCTGCTCCTCGCGCCCTGACTTTCACTCGTTTTATGTCTGTTTTACGGATGAAGTGGAGGCTCCGGCGCGCACTTACTTAACCCGGGATAAGGACGTTGGCGAGGGCTCGCTTTTAAATTCAAATCCGCGGACCTTGACACATTTTCAGCTTGGATTCGCAGTTTGCTTTTACCATTTGCCTTCGCCATTTGCCATTCGGCAGCCTTTCAAAGGATTAGACCCAGCCCAGGGGGCTGGAACTGGGGGTCCTTGGGGGCAGGGCAGAGACAGTGCTCTGACATTGGTTGGTTGATTGTCTTAATTTCTTGGGCAAACAATTTGGCGAGGCTTTAAAGGCCCTTTCCTTTGAAGGCGCTTTTTCAAGGGGAAGGGTTCAGGCTGAGAACAAATTAAAATGACCTTCACCCAAAACGGGCGTCAAGTGTCGACGACTCACAAAAAACGAAAAATATCTTAACACGTGTGCGGCTCAAAAAAAAACGACACAAAAAATTTGGGCAAGATTGCATACACCTGTGGGTCAAATATTAGTGCTTTGTAGTTAATTTATTTTGAAAAAAAAAATTTTATCGTTTTTAAATCAGGTGCCTTTTTTCTTGAATTACAAAATTAGAAGGTTTATTGGTAACCCTAAAAGTATTGCAATATTTTTCTCGGCAAATTTTAATTTTCATTAAAAAATATTTCTAAAAAAAAAATGGAATTGAAAAATTTTACCCTATGACAAACATATATTTTCTTAAAATTATAATATATTGTCCCAATAGATCGAGTCTTAATGGTTATAGTTGATAGAATTTCTCTTTATAAACGATTTTTTTCCCGTTAAAAGGGTCAACTAAAAATAGTTCCTATTGCAATGAGACGCTAGTACTTGGAGGTCGACTCCTAGTGCTATTACATTGACCTCGACTGTGTGTAGTGTGTTACTACCTGAACGGGGATGTATGAGTGGGTGCGGGAGGGAGGATGGGGGCCCTTGGCAGTCGAGTGCCATCAAAGTGTCGACAACGAAGCTGCCGCCCGAGGCACTTAAGACATTTGCGGCATGTTGCACGCTACACCCAGCTCGTCATCTTCCCCGCATCAGGACCCCTCCTCATTAAAGTAATTGAAGTGCGGGCCACGGGGCAAGGGCTTGGCTAGGAAAGGTGTTAAAAATGACAGCGGAATATGTCTATGCCTGGCTGAATTTTTCCCACGAACATGTTGCCAGGCATTAAATTCATTGTCAGCGAGGGGGGTCGTCGCCGAGGAAGAGTTGTGTGCATTATGGCCATCAATTAAGGTTGAAGCCAAATTGTGTTGACACTTGGCTTGATGCTAAGTGAAGGCATCAAAGTCAGCAAAGCAAAAGCTGAAATAAAACCAAAACCAAAAACCTTGCTCTTGGTCCGAACAAAAAAAAAAAATATGTGAGAACATAAAATATTTACGAGCCATAACAAAAATGAAATCGAGAAAAATGAAAGCAATAAACCCCTGCGTGGGGAGTCAGGTGTGGATGGCGGTATTGTGATAGGGGAATAACCATATAAATCTATATGCGTTTATGTGCGCTCCTATATATTTTCATTTGCCATAAACTAACACTGGACGTGGCGAGTAAACAAGGCCATAAAAGTAGAGATCAATTCCTAATGCCCAATCAACTAAGAGTGGAATCCTCCTAAGAGCTGCCCGAGCAAATTGCGATACAATGAAAATACTCAAATATACAGTGGCAAGCTGACAAACATCCTTTTCTGGCCAAGGAAGTTCTTAAACATATTTTTGTAATTATATTTTTAAAGGGATCTCTGGGTTAAATAATTACCCCCAGTAAAAACCATAAATAACTTAGACATTATGCTCTTTCCATCCCTCTTTTATGGTAGTTTTGTCTATTACTTTTGTTACCTTCAGTCCATTTTAAGTACCACTTTCTAGTGTGTGTGTTTGGAGAATCCCCTTTTTAGGCCCAAGCCGCCCACTATGTGGCCGAAAATCTGTTAGCCGGATTCCCCTTGTATGACTTCGCCCCCAGAACTTTTTCTCGGACATTTGCGGCCACGAAAAGTTTCTGGCAGAAAGCTCAAAACTTTGTCTAATTATGCGCAAAAATTTTGCTTGGAAGTGACCGTAAAAGGGGCAAAAGCAGACAAGTCATAAAAAAGAGCGCAAAAAGGTTTCGACTTGGCCAAAACTTTTTGGCCATCAAAGCCAAGGCGAGTGGTGAGAACGATGCAGGCGAAAATGTTTCTGCAGCACGTTAACAAATGCGTGTCGTGGCTAACTTTTTAATTACGTTTAATTAAGACTGGCCAACAACAATAGCTCCGGCCAGATGTCAGCCATTGGCTCTACAAAGTTGGACAAATAGGCAAAGCGCTGAAAGTAATACCACATTTTTTCGCCCCTGCCACAGTCTTCTTTCTCTTCCACCCCCCGCATCATCTTCTGTCATAATTAAGTCCGACTTCTGTGGCTGGACGTTGACCAGCTCAAAATCAGTTAAGTGCAGCTGGCTCTCCATCTCTCCATACGACATCTGGCCAAGAGGGCGGGGAACAGAGAGTTCTACAACATCATTAAATTGTTTTCCCACGCTGCATGTTGTTCCGAAAAATAAAGAGTTTTCTGTCTTGCCGCAGCTGAGCATGTGCATTTTATATGATTTTACACGGAAATATAAAAATCGGCAGTGGGGTTAAGTTTTATCTTGTATTTTCTGCTTAAACCTATAGAAATATTTTATTTAATACACATCACAACATTTTTAATTGAAATTTTTATTTAAAGAGACCAAAATTATATTGGGAATGGGGATAACTTGTTTATTGTATTTATTTTCTAAGAAACTAAGGAAATATTTTGTATAATATACATCATTATCATTTAATTCACAGAAAATTTTCTTCCTTGTTTGAGCTCAGCTAGTACATTTAATATGAACTCATACAGAATGTTTTATATTGTATTTTTTGCTTAAAAATAAAGAAGAATTTAATAGGATACAATATCTTAAAGTTGAAAATTTTCTTTAAACCTAAAAAAAATTTAGAATGTGGAATGGGGTTAAATTTTGTAAAATAAAAATATATTTTATTTTTAACATACTTAAAATAATTAATTTTAAAGTTTGTATTGTGGCTGCTTTAATGCGAATTAACGTAGAAAATATTTTTTTAATATAAAAGTTATATATTCCTTACAACTTTTTGATAAAAAGTTGTCCGATTTCATGTAAGCAAACCAGAAAATGCAACCAATAAATGGTGGCAGTATTTTCTTAACATTTCTGCCTTGATTTATTGAGATATAAATATTCTTTAACCCAAAATGGTTATTTTAAAACATAAAATCAATGATTTATTTAGATAAAACTGTTCATACTTCAAATTCCAAAATGGATCAATCAAAATCAAAAATCAACCTTTTGGTCTTGTTCAAGGCTGCCTTCTTTAGTTTAAAACCTAAATTTTTTCACGAATCTTCTGTTATTGAAAGCAGCTTATTGGCTGGGCATGTTCGTTGCCTGGAATGCCAAAATATCCAATGTTTCATGTGGAGATTGAGCTGGCTTGGCAAACAAGATGCAGTTTGCAAGATGCCATAAAAGCCAGAAAGCTGTCAAAAGTGCTGACACAAGAACGCCGTCTTCGATATCTAGAGTTTCCATCGATTCGCACACGTTACTCTAAATTAGAGAAAACCCAGGGCGGAAGCCTTTTTCTCCCTTTCTGTGCATCGAATATTTTGTTAATTGGTTTCAAGTGCCGGGGTCCTTGTCAACTTCCGTTTCTGTTTCTCTTGCGAAAGGGAATATTCGTGACTGTGGCATATCCATATCCCTTCCTGCATCTTCGGAATACACAAATAGACTGAGCCAAATATGTTTGCTCAGGCTTGAGTGCACCTCCATCGACTGGGTTTATCCTGTTACGTTTTTCCTTGTTTATTATTCCTTTCTTTTTTCACTGGCTGTTTGCATTTTTGCTCAATGAAGTGCATCATCGCCAGCGTCTCCAGTGCCCCGGGGAAAACTCACTTACAATAAACAACACGAGGAATTGGCACGACTGTTTCCTCAGTCCTCCTCAGTCTGTCAATGAGTCAATCTGGCAGTTCACGCCCAATTGCGCAATTAAAGAGCAGATCCTTGTCAGCCTTCTTCGCAAGGTCGCATTTGCTTTTTATTAGCACAAATTTCTGCTTCTCGAGGGCAGTTAATATTAATCAATAAATTGCGGTTGGCCCTAACCTTTAGTTTGGTGGCAGGGGCAGGGACGAGGGCCTGAGAACTCGCTCAATGGAAAACTGCCATTGAAAGGATATAATAAAAATTCCGTTGCATACGGTGAGGTCCTCGCTGCCTGTGTCGCTATGCCAATCGATAAGCTTTTGCATAGGGGGTTGGGTCTGGGCAAGGAGGTAACTACTGGTGAGAACTACTACCTTTCAAAAACTTTAAATGAAAAACTTTAAGTGCTGTGAGGCATGTGAGTTCCCCCTGGCTTTCCCATCCACCCACCTGCCACTGCACAGTGGTTGCCTCTGCCTTTCTCTCAGTCAACGGAACGTGCTGGAGTGCAGTAAAATGGAGTGTTGTTGTGTGGGCATTGGAATCTTTAATCTAAGGCGGGGTCCTTATGCGTTTATTACTTTAACTAGACTTAAGTATTAGGAATGCTTAAGGCTTTGAATGTGATATTTGATATTTTCTTTCAAGGCAACTGTATTAAATATTAATTTACAAACCAAATAGCAATTCGCACTCTTACAGTCAATTATTATTGTTCATCCTCTCTATTATTTTTTAAATTCCTTTGAAATTGGAATCCATGGTTATGGTTATCTTAACCTTCACGCAGCTGTATTTGTGTAATTTCAAATGAATTGTTTCAAGGTTTCTCCAATTAATAAAATTTATTTAATGATGACAGGGGGCAATTTTGAATTAGCTTGCATTTCAGCAAAATAAATCCTTCTCTTTCCATCCTCTCTATTATTTTTTAAATTCCTTTGAAATTGGAAGACATGGATATTGTTGCTGTATTTGTGTAATTTCAAATGAATTGTTTCAAGGTTTCTCCAATTAATAAAATTTATTTAATGATGACAGGCGGCAATTTTGAATTAGCTTGCATTTCAGCAAAATAAATCCTTCTCTTTCCATCCTCTCTATTATTTTTTAAATTCCTTTGAAATTGGAAGACATGGATATTGTTGCAGCTGTATTTGGGTAATTTCAAATGAATTGTTTCAAGGTTTTCCAAGGTTTCTCCAATTAATAAAATTTATTTAATGATGACAGGCGGCAATTTTGAATTAGCTTGCATTTCAGCAAAATAAATTCGTTTATTCCAAGGTTTTCCCTAATTAATATTATTTATTTAATCATGTTGATGGGGCTGTATTTTCGAATTTCGGAATTTCCACCCGCCAAGTAACCACTATGGGTATTTCCATGAAAAGGTAATAGCCCTAGGCACACACTTACACTCACTAACTCACCCACACACACACACACGTGATGGCTGTGGCTGTTTATCAATGCAAATATTTTGCATACGCCACGTTGCACGTGAATTGCAAGTGAACATCCGTCGACCGTCGACATCGTTGTCGTCTTTTGTGCAGAGTTTCCTTCCCCTGCAGCAGTACCCCACTTTTCCACCCCCCCTCCACCTTCACCGGCCCCAGTTTTCCTCCTCATTTTTCCTGCAAGCCCCGCCCCTTCGGTTTGTTGTAGGCAAAGTAAATACACACGCGACTCGGTCGCTGAAAGGCCTAAAATTGTGTGTGCCAGGCACATGCATAATGGAAAACCTGAGGACGACGAGGAAACCGGGCTGAGTGAGTTTCACACGCTTTTCCCCTCGAAAACTTTGTTTGCGCTGGGCATTTTAAATGGCAAGAGTAGTGTAGAGATGCTTACGCAAAATGAGCAATTAAGGATTATTGCTTGGTCTGGCCCTTTTTAAATTATGAATAAAAGTAACCTGAAATGGTATAATGTTGCCTCAAAGAGGTGTCAGTTAATCATGTGGCAGGGTCGATTGAGGTCCTTGCTCTGTTGCAAGTGCAGCTGCAAGTGCAACTGCTGGTGGCAGCAACAAAGTTGCATAAGCTTTGTTAACATATGGCCGTAGTTTTTCACAGCCTCTCAACTCTTTCGACTTTCTCGACCGACTGTCACTTACCCCCCCACCCCCCACTTCCGCTCCATTTGTTTGTTTATTTGTTTGTTTGTGCGATGGGAACAAGTTTTAGCCCTTTTAGCACTCACAGCCAAGTGCAATCTGGCCCGCAGCCTACAGCCTGCCACATGTGTCAAGAAGAGGTCGTGCGGCAAAAGGCCAAAGCCAAGCTTCAACCGAAACATCGTGACAATAATTATGAAGGCGGTAATCAAATTCACCGGAGGGGGCGGGGCTGGCCACGTCATCTCCAGCTGCAGTTCCACTTTAACATGCGCCGCCAGTGGAAAGAACAAAAGGAAGTGGCAACAAAACCGCAACAGCAACTTGAGGCAAGTTGAAGAGCGGAAACAATGTCGAGCCGAAGAAAAAAGAAATTAAAACTTGAGCACAGTCAAATAAATAAAGGAGAGAAGAAAAAAATAGAGGAAAAGTGTTTGCAAAGGGCACCGACTCAACTTTTTCCGCCTTCCCATTAAATCTCTTACTGGAGTGTTATAGACGGAAAAGCCAAGTTGCTACACAGTATGCCTTAGAGCAATCTAACTCAAAATGTGTGAAGTCATGTGTCAAAAAAATATATAATAATAATCATATATCATATTAATAAACAATATTGTCTAGGCAAAGAAAAATGAAACTCAATAACATCACAAAAATGGTAATTTCCATCTTCAAGAATGCATTATACGTTGTGATAATCGCATAAATGTTTTGTTCCTTTTTAAATTCTAATGACATGAAAATTACCCAAAGAAATTTTATTTGTAAATACACTTCTTCCGTGCTGCCCTGCAATAAAATGATTTTCCTAAGCGATGACTCGTGGAAATCGACCACTTCTCCAGCTGAAACCGCAGTTGAAAAGAAAAACGCAACTATCCTGGCAGTCAGTCAGGAGGCAGCTGAAGCGGAATTACTTCCGCCCCGCTTAATTGCATTAAACAAACAGCGCTGGGCTGTTCTATAGAATGGGAACGGATCGGTTGAGCCAAGATAGACAGACAGGCAAGTTGAAAAGTTGGTCTTTTTTGTTCTTCCGCTTTTTTTTGGGTGCCTCTTTGGGCAGCCAGTGGGGTTAAACCACAAACACGTTCACACATGAGCTGCATCTGTGGCCCGTTCCCCCAAATCCTTCCCCGTAGTTTCAGCAGTAATTGCATTATTTTCATTAACAAAAGTTCAACTTGGGCAGCGTTTCTCGCACTCGTCACGCTGGGCTGGGATGGCAGGAGTTTTTTTCCGGTGGGGGGGGGTGTTAAAATGGGCAACTTTGCATTTCCGGGACAATAGTTATTCCTCTTCTTATTCAGCTCCCGCTGCTGTTTTTTTTTGTATTACCAGTTAACCCACTTGAAGTGACGGCTGTAGCTCCCCATTGTGATCGGATGTGAGGACGTGGGCATAATAAACTTTAATTAAAATGCATAAAAGCGTACAAGTAATGAAAACTGAAAGAGCTAGTGTGAGGGGTTAAGGTGTGGTGGTCTTCGCTTCGAATTAAAGTGATTCGAGCGACCGGCAATCAATTTAATTAAGAAATGTGCCAGTTAATGTGCTGATATTATACTCTCGTCCGGTTCGGTTCTCAGTACGCAGTACTCGGTCGCGATCCCGATACTCGGAATCCCACTGCAGTGCTGGTAATTGGCATTGCCACTGTAATGAGGTGCGAACAGCAAGCAACAAGAAATTAAAGGGCAACAGCAGGACAGATAATAATAGTGCCGGTAAAAATACAAGAGGGGAATGAAAATGGGAAAAACAACTGAAACTAAAAACAAGAAAAAACGCTATAGTCGATGGCCTCGACTATCAGATACCCTTTACTCAGCTAAAGGGAGTGCGAGTGTGATGGATATATGCATGCAGTAAATCGGCTGTTTCCGAGGTGCACACAATATCAACGCGCCACCTAGCGAGTATTCCTTAAGTTCAACAATGTTTAACATGTAGATAGATGTTGATACCAACTTTCTGGCTCGAGATCTTATCGTTCATACAGACAGACAAACAGATTGACTTTATGCTATAAAGTTTATAGGGTCTAAAACGCTTCCATCTAACTTATTTCCGATGAAGTTAATATACCCTTTTACTCTACGAGTATCGGATATGAAGATAGCGAGGCCTTAAAAATAAATTTCCTGTTAGGATTAAGAAAACTGTTTATTGAAGTTTTTTAAAAATACTTACTTAATGGTTGCGTTCTCATTGCTTACCACCAATACTCTATAAAAGTTGTTGTGCAAAAAATCAACAATTTTAAAATATGTTCAGCCAACGCCCCAATTTTTAGGTATAGCATTCTATATGACCCTAACGAGTTTAAAAAAAAGTACACTTGTACTAAAAAAACATTTTTTATTGGCTAAATCGTAAAATTATTTGACAATGGAATAATATGACATACTAATATATTTGATTTTGTTAAATTTTTTGGAATGTTCAATGGTTTTTAGTGTACATAAAAGGTGTTAAATATTTGCCTAGAAGATTTCGCACTTTTCAGGCGGATTCAGTAGCGCTGTAGTTGGGCAGTTAAAGACCTCTCCAAAAGCAGGTAAATTTTTGACTGCCTCGGAAAGGCGCAACTTGTCTGAATCGAAGCTGCCGAAATCCACATACACTTCATCGCCCACAAACATCTGGGCGAAGTTGATAAAGAACAGCTTTTTCAGCGGCAAATTGGTGAATGCTGGCTGGGTCTGGCTGAACTCGGACTTGTCACCGAAATAAGCATCGTAAACCAGTCCAAGACTCGCCACATCATCCAAACGTAGTTGAAGATCCTTCGACTCCGTAGTTTGATTCAGACAAGCAAGTCCATTGTAAATATATTTAGTGTCCGTCGTTTTTTTTATGGGATGCAAGATTGACATCACTTGGCGAGCCAAAGAGAACCCCAGAAGGCTCACCTTAAAGACGTCATGACTTTGAGGATCAAAGAACGGCTCCTGAAGCATGGCATAAGGCAAGACTATGACGGATTGAGGAAAGTGTAATTTGGGTTCAGGATTTTTGTCTTCAGGAAGAAATAAATAAGTATCCTTAGAAACGACACCTTTGAATTGGTCTAGATATCGTTGCGTTCGGTGCTTTAGAACGTTAAGCTGTGCTTTAGCGAAATCCAGATCGGCGTCAAGACTCAAGTTGTCGTAGAATTTGGTAACGAAGCGGCGATGATTGAGATTGTTGGGGAGCTTTCCTACTCTGATTGTCATTGCGAAAAGTTTCCGCTGAAACTGAGAAATGGTATCGTCGTCAAAGTGCAATTTGTTCTCTTCTAACCTAACCATTAAAGATCGGAACACAGCTTCAAATATTTGTTGAACTTCTTCGGTGTACTTCTTTAGCTTTTCTTGCCCCAGGTAATAATTCTTATACAGCAGATCGCTGGCCAGCTCCATTTGACCTGCAACGGTAGCAGCACAATCACTGGAACTGCTGTTTAAATGACTTCCATCCAAATCCTGCACAAAAAGGGAGAATCGAACCATCAGGTAGCTGGCCACAACTTCTTCGTCGTACTTTTCAATGACTCTTTTTAGACTATCAAAATAATTTGGATCAATGATGGTTAAGACTTCATTCAAATCAACCGAGGGGTCGAGGACCATTTCTAGGTAGCTATATATACTGGGCACACGCTGAACCTCTCTCTGTCTATAGCTATCTAAGCTATCATAATCATCATATTCTACCGGGTGGTCAGACCCACGCCCAATGTCTCTCCTGCTATAGTCTCTAAGATGATCTTCTTTAATTAATTCCTGAAGGTCAGAGTTTAGTTTGATTATGCTGTTGACCAGAAGAGAGGCTCTGCCAGATCTCACTCCGATGCTGATCAATAGATCCTTAACTTGAGCCACATCATTCATATTTCCACCTAAGGGATACCTAACAGTTGCAACAAGGGATTCTAGGTTCCTTTCGTTGGGTTCTATGCTCAACTTGATAAAAATATTAGATCCATAGCGTTCCAAATGTGCGGCGGTCTCCATCCAATTAAACTGATGCTTGGGCCACAGAGTTCCAAAAGGTGCGAATTGCGGCCAGGTTAGATTCTTACTCGGGGAAGCCAGCTCCAGGTAGTGCCTTAGCGATCGGGTGTTATTAGGGGCCGTGAGACAGGTGTTATAGAAACGCCACACCTTCTCCTCCACAGAATTCTCGTCGATGAAAACTCGATCCTTTAGAAGATCAAACAATCTCTGCAGCTTAACAATGTATTGGCTCCAAATATGGTCTTGCATGAATAAATGTCCATCGTCAGTGTGAAGATCTGCAAAACGCCCACTGGCGTAATTCTGAAAGTCCTCGCAGGGATCTGCACTATAGTTCCCATGCTGTTCTATGTAGTTCAGGATCCTCTCATTGGGGCTGGAATCGACGGACCTAATAATTTTAGATCCAGCTACAAAGCTAAGGAAAAGCAGCAGACACCAGGTTCGGAATATTATCTCCATTTTTGTCGAAAAACTGATGCTTCCGGACCAGAAGCATTCAGTTATATAGCCGCCTGATAACGCAACAGGGGTCACACGTGGAGACTCCAAAAAGTAGACAGATTATTTTTTGGTGATAATATTTAAAAGGTCTTGGGTCTTCAGGTCTAGCCACATATGTACAAGTGCGAATATGTTATTGTATATATATGTGCAAATACAAAAATAAGTTGCTATTTCCAATTAAGTAGATGTAGACAAACTATACATAAGGCTAATCATTTATTAGAACGGCCGACGTCCCGTTTATATTGAAGTCACTGAGCATTAAACACCGCCTAACTTTAGTACAAATTTTCAGGATTCATGTATTCTGGGGCCCTTACAATACTTCAATTCAGTCAAAGTTGGGAACAACCAGATTTCTATTTTAGGGTTTATTTTACTGTCTAACAAAATATAACCTTTATCAATAACTACTAACATAAAAATGTTATTACATCTACTTATAATAAACTAAGTGACTTTAATCTAATAAAATTTAATATTTTTACAAAAAATAGAAAAGAACCTACATCAAGTTGATAATATATTTTTATAGTGATATAAAACATTTTTAAAGTGCTATCAGTAGTTCGATAGACACAAAATTATAAATTTTTTTTATTTAAAACGCGACGGATTTAATCTTATAGATTGCTGGGGTGGGTACAATAATGCAAAGAATACGCAAACACAGATGGCCCGCTCGAGAATTTCACTTTTGCCATTTGTTATCTGACTATTTAGCATATATTTCCGAAAACCCCTCCTTGATAAGAATACCTCCAGTTAGGTTTTGTACGCACGAACGACCAAATTACCGAGAGCCGAGACGATATTGTGCACTTCATGGTGGAATTCTCGGAACCAGTTTCCATGAATACGTTACATTCTATGCCCCTGCTCAGAGGTTGTCTTTAATACATTCTCAAGTTGCATATTTATACCCGTTGCTCGTAGAGTAAAATAGTATATTGTATTCGTCGGAAAGTAGGGTAGTGTAGGTAGAAAGAAGCGTTTCCGACCCTAAGGTTAAATAGATAGCACTATATATAAGCTGGATCTCAGAAACTAAAAAGAATAAAAGGTTTGTATTAATAATACAGATTCTTGGTGTTCTTCCTTAACGCTTACAAACGCCCATACCTCTGAACTCTACCAGATACATTTATAAATATTTTTAGAGTTTCTTTTATTTTACTTCACTTCTAAATATCTATCGTCATACCAAAAATAATTTAAAATAACTATAAGATAAAAAGTTAACTGAGTAACGTGTATAAAAAAAAAACATAAAATAATATAATTTTTTGTTTTGAATGAACTCGTATGTTCTGTAATGCTTTGAGTACGAAGCTTATCAGTAGAAAATTGGCGACTCGGTCTTGCTTGCAGCTTGAGTGCACACTCAATCAAAACTCATGTATGAGCGCAATAAGTCTGCATTTGTATTTGTTTTCATTTTCATTTTAATTTATTTTAAATTTAAATTTATATATATTTCTAGTAACAAAAATTTAGCTACAGTTTCGACAGTTTTAATAAACATAATAAAATAATAAACTAAAGGTTTTGATTAACAACTTTATATATAACAAGGAAGAACGCTATAGTCGAGTACCTCGACTATCAGATACCCGTTACTCAAAGGGAAATGGAGATATGCAAGCAGCAAAGCGAGATTAAAATGCGCCACCTACCGGCGGTAGACAGATTTAAGCGTTAAGGGCGTTAGAGTGGGCGTGGAAAATTTATTTTTGGATCAATCGATAGGTATTGACGACACCAATACATTTCAGTTAAAATTTTTTATCTAGCATGCAAATTGTGGGCGTTACAGGTTTTCGCGGTTTGTGGGCGTTTAAGTGGGCGTGGCAAACTTTTTTTTAGGTCAATCGATAGGTATTGATGAGAACAATACATTTCAGTTAAAATTTTATATCTAGCGTCAAAACTGTAGGAGTTACAGTTTTGGGCGGTTTGTGGGCGTTAGAGTGGGCGTGGCAGTCTACTGAAACAAACTTGCGCTGCGTAAGAAGCTCAGGAATCTGTACGCCAAATCTCAATAGCCTAGCTCTCATAGTTTCCGAGATCTCAGCGTTCATCCGGACAGACAGACGGACATGGCTAGATCGACTCGGCTAGTGATCCTGATCAAGAATGTATATACTTTATGGGGTCGGAAACGCTTCCTTCTGCCTGTTACATACTTTCCGACGAATCTAGTATACCCTTTTACTCTACGAGTAACGGGTATAACTAGGTATTTCAATGCAATTTTGTTGTTGTTATGTACCAACCATAAATATGAAGTTTATGCTATAAAGATATCCGTTACTTCGGGTAGTGATACCACTAACCATGCAAGGCCTTTAAACCTAGTTTCTAATGACTTTTAACAGATTGTATTGCTGTGAGCGTTAAAGTGCGTGGCACTCGGAGCTGCTCAGGAATCTGTATAATCTCATTTTTCTATCTTTTTAAGGTTTTCAAGGTTTTTGGCGTTTAGACAGATGGACAGACATTGAGATTGACTCGTCTAGTGATCCTGATCAAGAATATATATACTTTATTCAAATAGGAAAACCTTTAAAATAATTTGACATGTCAGCTGATATCATTTCATGAATTAGTGTTGTATAAACAGGGACTATTTTAATTTCATGTGTATGAAAATGCTTGAAATACAACACTAACTAACTATACGAGTTAAAGGGTATTCAGGGGTATTCATCGGAAAGACGGTGGCATGCATCCTAGTTATGGAATATGTAAAAAAATGTTACGAATCAAAAAATATCATAAAGAAATATCATAACAAAAATTGTAGATTTTTTATTTTTTTTACAATGAAAGTACCTAATTACTTTCATTGAAGTCAAAAAGTAATAAAAAGGATATAAATAAACACACCTCATACCAACTTTTCCCTCTTCCAGTTAAAATCATGGCATCCAAGACCCTTTTGCGATACAATTAGCACATTAAAGCCTTGCCTTTCCCCAATTACGCCCTGCGGCAACTCGTTCGTCTGACATTTTGACAGATTTGATGGCGCTTGAAGTTTGTGTCATTTGCCACCTTTGAGTAATCTGCAACTAAATTAGAAGCGCGGCCATCACAAAAGTTTTATCTGACAAATACATTTCAATTGTTGGCATGCTCCAGCCAGTCCTTTTGGTCCCTTGTCCCCCGACTTCTGGGATGACAAATGAAACTGAAAAGTTTAATGAACCACAGTAACAGTGGCAAAATGCGGAATGCCGTCGAGCATAATGAGCGCCCACTGGCGGGGAAATTCGGCAATTAAATTTTGCTTAGCTGCCACGCCCCTTCATTCCGCCGCCGGGTACAACTCAATGCCCCCGCCCCCTTTTCCAGGACTCAGCACAGAAGTTGTCAAAATTAACAAAACGCGGGGCTTCTCATTAATCTCTGTCTCCCAGATGAGAACAAACTCAGCGCGCTGGCCAGAATGAATGACTGACTGAATGAGCGAATGAATGAATGAACGAATGGCCAGTCCAGTGCACAATGCTCATCTCTTCGTCATAAAAATGAAAAATATACTCAAAATGACAGCAAAAAGTTGTTGCGTGGTCCGGCCACGCCCCCGTCTCCCAACTCCCATCTCGCATACCCTCCATTTTCCAGATGGCATCTGGTGCGTGTCGGTGGTACTGGGTCGGGGAAATGGGAAATGGGAAAATAGGAAAACTCGAGGGGCACTATGGGAGCACCGCACTGGAGAGTTAATCATTTTCCTGCAGCCATTTGTTTGATGGCCATCCGTTGTTTTATTTCGTCTGCTTTGGTGTCATAAATGTGCCACACTGCATGTGCTAGCAAAATGCGTATACGCAGCGTTGGCCTTTATGAACGGGGAGTGTCACGAAGAAAGATCAAAACCAGATGCCGTTTCTAACTGCAGTACACATATGAGTACTTATGTTCTGGAATTAAACAGAATATTTTTTGGTTCTCAGAAAATAGTTTTTGCTTCCCAGTTTATAGGAACATTTGAATTCTCCGAAAAGTTCCGGACTATCAGTTGGTCGTTGGTTTTTATTTTTTAAATTATGATTTTATTAATTAAATTTAACCAGTGAATTGGAATTTCAAGATCAATTGTCAGCCAAACTAACACTTAAATTTAAAAAATAAATTTTTATATTAAGGAAGGGCTTATACACTTTGCTTTCTCTGTATAGTTATTCCACAGAAATGAATAAAACTGCAATGAAAATTGGAAAATAGCCTGAGAAAGCTCTTATAAAAGAAATAGAATCCTCCACAATAATAAACTGAAATCATTGAGGTAGTCCATTAAATGCCGGATATTAACTTGGAATTAGTCAGGCTTCTAAGCTTTCAACAATCGGGGGAGAAAGGCCAGAGGAGCAACTGGAAAATGAGAATCAAATGCATTGCAATTAATTAGATAGAATTAGGCCTGCTCAGGTCGTCACAGAGCTGGTGTGACGACATTGAAGGCGACGTCATTGTCCTCATTTCGGCACAGGGCAATTTGGTCGATCGGAGGAGGATTCAACAAATGGCCAGGAATAGAGCACTGGAGCACTGTTTGCTCAATTATTTAGAGCGTGTCCTGGCCCATGCAGCTGGCCATGCATAAATAATGGCAAAGCCAGCCAGTGTGTCCCAAAACAGAAAACAATTGAGAGAATTCCCCACGTGCCGGCTGGCCATGTGTCGGCAATTGAAACTCAATTTAGTCAACTGGCAAAAACAACAGACCAACGCCTGGCCAGTGGGACGGTGGGGAATCTAAAAGAAAAATGGGGCAGGAAAATGCATTTTTACAATTTTCACGCCAATTGCCATAAAAGCTGTAAGTGAAATACTTAAATGCAGCCACCTCAGTTCGCCAGGGACTAGGACTCCGACTCTGTGATTCACTCTACACTTCCAGAGCTCCTCGTCCTCCTCCTCCCAAATATCCTCCTCCTCCTAAAAACGTCGCCCTGTGCTATTGGGTTTCCGGTTTCCTTTGCAGTTTTGGCCGTTTCCTGCCTGGCAGTCGGCTCACGTTTTTGGGCAATGTGTCGCGACAATCAACAAGCCGCGCAAATGTTCCTGTTGCCATTTTGGGTACCCAGCACGGAATGGCGGCTGCGAATGGCTCTGAGATTGCTGGCACACAGCCTGAACTTCCCTTGGTAAATTTTAAATGGTTTTGCTGAAGATCGGGACACTTTGTTGGAGGTCTAAGAAGTAAATAGACGACCACAAAAGTAGCTTAAAATAAATACAACAATTTCAAATGAGACTTGGGATGGTAAGGGTGAAGGTCCTTAAAAACCTTTATGGCTGCACATTAAGACTTTCGCTTCAATGAATATTTACTTTCTAAGCAAAAAAAATTTAACCAGAAATATCTCATTTCACAGAGAAAATTCTGACGTTCTCATCTGAGTTGAAAATGTTTATAAAAATAGAACGACATTTTTGAATTTGAAAATATTTTTATTTTGCTCGAATCAAGTTGAACTGGGGGTAGTCAGTAGAATATACTTATCAAAAAGCTGATAAATACACTTAATTTAACTTTTCTCCTCTCACCATTTCGTTCTTATATTGAGAAAATGAATACCAAAATGAACTTTAAGAACGAATGTTCTTTATTTAAGAACAATTTCCTTGAATATTTCTTTCTGTGTTGGTATCACATCAATTAGAAGGTTGACTTAAATTAAATTTTTTTTAATTTTTATAGATTAAAAAATAAGATTAAACTAAATTGAATTGTTTTAAAATATTAAAAAAATGTATGTGATGTGTTTTTGAAGGTCTCGATAATATTACTTAGCTCAAAAATCTTTTTGATAAAAAAGCTAAGAGGCACATGATTAAAAGTAACTAGCCGAGTTCAAAATAAAGGGTTATAACAGTTATGAAGTATAATGCGTATATTTGAAGCCTTAATAACCCATTCATCAACATCAGTCCGGTAATTCCAGGCTGGCTTTCATCGGTACTGGGTACACCCATTAGTCCATCATCCCGGCTCTTAAATCCCGCCAAGCTTCCGCCTCTGCGGTGAGCGGAATGGAGCACCGAGTGCCGCCTGGGCGGGCAATTAAATACTTTTGGGCGGAGGATGCGGCGAAAGTTTAAAACAAATAGCCCAAACAACAAGGACAACAGCACGAACAATTAATGTGAATTTATTTTTCGGACTCATTTGGCGGTAATTGCCGAGCGTCAGCGAGAGCAAACAGAAAGAAATCGCGGTAGAGGGTTGCGAAAAGAGTTGTTTCGGTGTCATATGCCAAAGTCCCACGAACTGGTGAATCGACCCTAGAGGGCTGCTCGTAATTTCCATAGAATTATTTACGATGAATTTTTGGACAGCCTACGCAGTAAAAGGGGCTTAACAGAGTCCTCCTTTCTGCACCCCTTCGGCAATTCCGGCAATCATTTAAGCTGTTTTACGATCTACAATTGTGCGGCTCCTTCGTTGGCAACAACTGTAAATAACTTTGCTCATTTGAACATTTATTGGTGACGTAAACGGCCTGTAGCTCCATTTTGGTCTCGGTTTCGAATGAGTTCTCTTTCTTCTGGCCTTATTGCCGATTTTTACTTGTGTTAATTTCCTGTAACATGGAAATTACCCCCAGAAAATGAGATACTTGGCCCTGAGGATTGGTCACACATAAAAGGCAGGCTACATAAAATATGATGAAGGGCACTTAAGGCATCGTCTCCTCGCTGACATCCATCAAATATGTAGGTACACAACATGCATAAATGGATGGCAAACACACACACACCCACTGTGCACTCGGGGGGCGTAGGTGACACGCCTTTTGTTTTCATAAATATTAAAGTGAGCAAACCTTTGCCGAGGCCTGTTTGCAAATCCGTGCAATTTCATTTAGTCCAAAACGACAGAATAAAATTTATGTGCACAAGTGCAAACTTTGTCGAAACATTTTCTTAGCCTAGTTTTACTTTTGGCACTGCTGTGCCATATAATTCATAGAAATATATGCAATTTCAGAGCAGTTGCAAAGCTACAAGGTGTTACAGTTGCCAATGTTGAAATCGTAATTCAAATGAAGTTTCAACGGGCGGAAGTGGCAAATATATGCAGAATATTGCTATGAGTGGCGGGGATTTTGTTTTCCCCGGTGGAAAAAGCAAGCTGCCATCGAATTAATATGGAAAAGAAGCGAAAAGCCAGCCTAATATTTCGAAATTTCAAGTGCCACACAAACCATCGGGTGAGCAATCCATCTCAGATTTGTGGCATGCACCGCAGAGAGTGCAATTGAAAGCGATGTGGCAGCGTCATTAATCAAGCTGCTCAACTGCGAAAGCGATTTGCCCCACAGAGAACTGCTCCTCCACCTGAACTCTTCCAACCCGAATCTGTTCGTAATTTGGATGAGCAGACAAATGACTGGGGAGATGGCGGTGCAGATGATCTGGCCCAATGAAATATGATTTGGAGGCGTTAAGCTGTCAGCCGCAAAAGGTAGATTTAGTACCCGTATCCCCCATGTCTTTTTGCGGTCGGAGGTTATGGCAAATTTATTTGTTTTGTGAGGTGGGGCGGTTTGGTGGGGCAAATGAAAATACCAAAATTTCATCAGTTTCAAGAGCATGACGCACAGGAATTTATCCAGTGCTGCATTTCTATTGCCTCCCTGCCCAGTTTCCGCTTTCTAAACGAGAACAATTCCCGGGCTTTACAAGCCCACTCGAGTGACCTCCAAAAATATGCCACACAATTGTAACACACACAGAGAGTCCCGAACAGCTTGCTTTTCGGGGGAAAACGATTCCATTCATGAAAATTTTTACACAAAATTACATTTGCCGAGCCCCTGGCTAACTAACAGGCAGTCGAAAAGGCAGGCCAACCAAAAAGGCAGACATTTTCCCTAAATTACTCGGACAAATGCCACCATTTCGCCCCATCTCACCCAGTAGCTTAGTTTTTGGGGGAGAAACTTGTTCAAAGACCTGCAATATCAATGAATCTTTGATGCTAACTTTACGACCCCCAAAAGCGTCGCCCCAGCTCTCCATCGCGTGTGTGTTTAATTTGCGTTGTCTTCTCATTAATAATGGACGGTCCTTTTGGAGAGTAACTAACACCGCCTCAGATTCCCTTTTCGAAGACCTAGCCTATGAACATGCCCCCCCAAAAAAAAGGAGAAAAAGAACAGAAGGACACATAATCTGTGGGTGGGAACTAAATTTTGCACACATGGCCACATCCGCTTTGGAATACGAGTGGAATACAAATTTAATCTGTCGGGTTTCTGGGATTTCCTCATTTGTACCAGATTATAATCTCTGGCTGTGCTTCAAAAAAGTGAACATGGCGCAGAAGTAGTACGATTCCTTTGTTCTATCGATAGGCCGGCACTTTCTCCTTTCATTCGGGTTAAAAGGCCTTGCGTGGGTCCAACGTTAATGAGTTGCCTAGAGATTGCCAAGAGGATGGAGGGCACTACTGATGATGATGATGATGATGTGAAACGAACATGAATGGGGCACAAATTGTGCTCAATTGGATGTGATTGGGTTTGCCCCGTATTGCTTTGCCCATCTCGATTCTAAGGAATCCCATTCAACAGATTTCCACTTAAACTGTTTTAAAATCTTGAAAGGAGGCTGTCGAATTTAAATGATATGAAACAAATTAAAGGCAGCCGATTGGAAAAAAAAGAAAATAAATTAACACAAAAAAGGATATTAAGAATTAAGTCTTTTTAAATTTATTATTGCTATTATATTTTTTCTCGTCAGGTGATGCTAATCAAGAATTAATATTCTCTATACTGTCGGACATCTTTCCTTCACTGCGTTGCACACATATGACTGAAATCATTTTACCTTCTGCAAGGGTATTAAACGACAAATTTAATTAATTAAGAAACTTGAAATTAGATATAAAAATTAAAGACTTCACTGCCTAAATGATTTTTTGTCTTAAAACATTATAAGAAACCGGTAATGTATAAAAGAATATTAGTAACTAAAGATACGGGCTTGCTGATTCTATCTACATAAAGTTAAACTTTATGGGGACATTCAACCATGGTAGCAAAACTAAAACGGAATCAATTTCAAACATTACTGGCATTCCTAGACCAACACAAAGAACCATATATACTCGCATTTTCCTACTCCTTCTGGCATCTTTTTAGTGAATTTATAGACCTTCTCGTTGACTTCTAACATATGCATAATTTTTCAAGAGCATAGTCGTCGTGGTGCCGGGCCATAAAAGGGAATCTCCGAGTGCTTTTAATTTGTCCTACCCAATGTTGAGACTAGACAGCTCCCTCAACCCCCTCCCATACCAACCCTTACCCACCCACACATATACATATATCTCGTTACTTAGCGCACATTTAATTTTGTTACGCACACACAAACAAATAAAACGGCAGGGTGAAAGCGGAGAAAGTGAGTGGGTGAGCTGGAGCGGGAGCGAGTAGGGGGGAAAACTTTGGCGCACCAGAAAACTATGTAGCAATTTATAACTTTTCCTAGCTGGGTGGCTTTTCCAGAGCGGCGGAGGCGGGCCTTCGCTTTTGGCAAACGATAATGAGACTTCGTGCCAAATTATTTAAGAGTTGAACGTGGAAAGCAGCGGAGGCAAACACAAAAGTAAATCAAAAATTTCCGGAAAACCAGTTTGCGATTAATAAAAGTAAAGCACTTAGCCAGATTAGGCTTACAATGGACTAACAATTGTTAATTACAATTCGCTAGCACAGTTGGGGAAAATTTAATAGTGTATAATTTAAATTCCCCTCCTAAAAAAAGGTGAGTGGGGCGGTACCGAATTTAAATTATTTTGGGTATTAAATTTTGCGGTTACCATGCAGCTGAATTAATGGCCAAGTCGCCGGCTTCGTCATCATCGTCGTCGGCGGCTTTGGTGCTGAAATTGAATTTGCCAGTGACTGAGCCGCAAACGCTGAAACCGCGATCAAAATCTAGCCACGCATTTAATAAAGGACCCTCTTCCCCGAACACCCCATGCATCCCCGGCTTTTTCCCCTGCCTAACCGAGTGATTTCGAAAAATCTGCGTACGCGACGAGAGCTGGAATATTCATTTCAAATGCGCAAAGTGTTTTGTGGACTGTGGCGGGTGTAGGAGTACGTACATAGAGTCATACGAGTATAGAACAGTTCCCACATCTGCATATATGTGTGAACGTACAGCCGTGGCTTTGGGGACTTGGTAGGGGCTTAAGCCTTATAAATTAGCGGTTAGATTGTGCGTCATAAATCGTGCGATTAATTTTAAAGTGCTCGTGCGGCTCTTGTTTGCTTTGAAGAGCCCCTATATGAGTTCTAACCCCGGGAATTGCGACGATTTAAGCCGCTGACCAAGGTTGACACTTGCCAGTACAAGGAGCAGGGATTAATTTGAAATTTACAAGTATTCGTTTTAATTAAAATGTCTCCATGCACGAACTAACAAAACTAATAAAGTGCACACAATATTACAATAGTTTACCACTATTTGTTAACGAAAAAGTTACTTTCAATTGTTCGAAAGTACCAACTAGGAATAGCAAAGTTGGAGCAAACAAAAGTATCCAAATAACACTCAACATTTGGTTGGGAAATGTGGGATTTAATAAAGCAATCGTTTTTAAGCCCTACTTTGCCGTTTCCACATGAGAGATCTTAACCGATGACAAGTCACTAACTCGGGGAAATAGAAACCTCTCGAGAACACAGCCTACCTTTCAGCCTGCCCCCAGGAACATCCCCTCAAAATTTATGTATCTAATTAAATGGGAGGCTGGGGTGGAAAAAATGCGAGGGCTCCGAATCGGGGGAAACAAGGCCGAACAAGGCCTGTACATAGGTACTATATGCTAAGCGCTTCGCCTAACTTCGTTTCGCATAAATTTTGCCAGAGCCCCAGTGGAGATGGGATGGGCACGCATTATGTTTGTTTATGCTCGAGAGCTGCATTTTTATGTTCTGTCGGCGAGTTGGGGCACTGGATGTGGAAGTGCCAGTGGGATGGAGGCCACTCCATCAGTTGGTACACTGCACTACATAACAGCGGGCTGTCAGCATGCCGAACTGCTGCCGAATAGGCCAAAAGCCCCGCTACAGTGGTCTAAAATCGCATTCGACGCGGCTGATGGAGCATGAAATCTGTGGAATTTCCAATCCATTGCCGTCCATTTCAGTTCGACTTGCAAACGAACCGATGAGGGCCGCCTTTCTGCTCGTCTTCTTGGGGGCTTTATGCCTGGCCGCATTCCCACCGAAATTCGATATCTTCGAAGAACCGGAGATCCAGGAACTATTCTACTATCCCATTTACATCGGAAATGTGACCGCGAATTTCCTTCATCGGCACAAGAGCAAAATAAACTGTATGCAGGGAATTGCAGAGCGAGGAACATACGAAATAGACAGATACGAGGCCACGATTAAAGTCTGTTCTAGGAACTACAACATAACGCTGGACTTCCATTACATACTGGATGCGATGACGGACCGCGATTTATCCCTGCTTTGCAGCTCGCAAATCAGGGCGGTGGTCAGAGGTCAAAGTTGTGGCAAAAATGTCCTGCTGGCCTTGATTTGCGATACGTATACCTCGGTGATGGATTTTGCTGCTTGCTTTCGTATAAACAATGATCCTGACGAAGGCACCGAAATTGAGTCAATAAATTGATCTGTTATTATCAGGATTTCGATGTGTTCCTCAGAGATCTTAAGGAACTGGCTGCAAAAACTTTGGAAAACACATTTTCTAGCTTCTGTTTACTTAAGTTTCTATATTTTCCACATTTTTTTAAGAGGGTCTATTAATTCACCTCCTTCACATAGATAAAATTGAGGTTTTTGGGCAAGGTATTTTTATGAGATACAGTAAAATTGTACTTCAAAATAATTTTGATGTTAAGATCTGCAAAATCTTTGTTAAATTTAAACTAAGTATTTGATTATTTAAATTTGTTATTCAAATTTGTAATGTGATGATGAGGAAAATAACGTGTTTACTAATGATTTTTATACTTTACTTGAAAAAGTTTAAATATTTGTGGTCTAATCTAGTTTATTTTTTATAAATGGATAAAAATATCACAATTGGCTAGGTTTTTTATTATTTGCTTAGAAAGTTTTTGTGCATCCACTGTGCTGAAAAACACTCTCTTCGTTCTCGTTGCTTGCCTTTTAGCTTAGCTGTTGGCTGCTGGCGCTGCTTTTTAATAAAATTAGCTCCGACATTGGATGCTTGTTTATGCAGCAGCCGCCTTGCGAGTGGGTGAAAAGGGGGGGAGGAGTGGGTGGAGCAGAGTGGAGTTCGGCCTAGCCACCCACTCCCGCCCGCACTCCCACTCGCACTCCCAGTCCCCCGACGACCCCACGACCCCACGACCCTTGTGATGCACAGCCATGGGTGTGGATGCCTGTACTTGACTGCTTATTATGCATGAATTTCAAATGAAGTCGCGAACGTGACACAAACATGCTGCATGGCGATGCGGCGCCCTTTGCCAACTAACTGGCCACCCATCATCAACCCACCCGCCCAGCGGCCCACAAAAATTTACACATTCGCATTGCGATATGCATTTAATATGAGAACGAATCGTGGACTCGGGCATCCCAGTTGGATTCGTTCTGGAAATGCCCCAAAAATTGAAAAACACATCAAACTCATTGAGAGCTAAATGGAAATAGGTCTTAATGCGTTCGTGTGTTTGTGTAGTATGGTGGAAAAAGGCAATGAAGATGGTCTAAATGTTATGCGTAATGAAATTGGGCTCTTTGGGTGTTGATTTTTTATGGCTCTTAAGTGGCCCTTAGAAGAAAAGGCAATGGGGTAGGTCGTGAATACGTTTCGGTACAATTGAAATTCCGTTGATCTGATCCTATTTTTGGGGCCCAAAATTAAAGGAGATGTTTTCGAGGATAAAGGGATCTCATTATCCTAGGCAAACTTCGTTGTGAGCCAATTTCTGTTGGCAATTAAACACTCCAGCATCTTGGCAGCCATCCAGGATGTCAGATGTCGCCGGCGAGTGTTGATAATGCACTCGCACAGGAAAAGCGTTTACAGTTATTTTCCCGGCTTAATGATATGCAAATACATATAAACAAAGACGGCGAATGGCAGCGAGCGGCGTTAATTGCCTTCCCTTTGTTGTTGTTGTTTCTGTTGTTCCTTTGGCTTCCCGCTGGGCTGGCTATTAACATTTAATTAAACGCCTTTTGGCATCAAAAGACAGAGACAGCGACATAATTACAAGCCAGTTACACACATTTTTCTAAGCGAATTTCTGCTCAAAATTCGTGGGAGGACCCCTTTTACAGGAAATCCCCCCCGCACGCTACTTGCATTATTGTTTAATTGCAATTAGTGCCAAGCAGGCAGCGGACTCCAAAATGATAATAACGAGCCGTGTGTCGGTTCATGCATAATGCAAAGGCCGAGCAGGTCCCACACATTGCAATTAAGTCGCCAAAAGCTGGCTGCACTGCAAGAAATCGAACCAGGTGTGCAGTAATATGCAGGGTGGGTACATCACTTATTTTATTTACTCTCTTATTTGTTTGCATACTTGAAGAAGTATTGGGTAAACAACTTATTTACCACAAGGTCGACTTAATAAAGTCAAGATAAGCTATTTATTCAGTGATATTAAGAGTCTCACGTACATGTACGGAATATATGGTTTCACTTAGTATCCCTAAACTTATTCGTTTTTTCACAAACAAAAATATTTGAGACATGAAAGAAATGTTTTCTAAAATTGAAAACAAAGTCACCATTAAATCCAAATTTGTATAATTCATATCAAATATTTTTTGGGCGATAAGAAATATTTTACGACAGCTAAATAATAATTATAGAGTTGTAATCCTATTCATTTACGTACAAACATAATATTAAAACAATTTTAATGTGTAGGCATATACATACCTACTTCTTAGTTATATTATACAGTCTATAAATACATTCATTTATTTAGCTAGACGGTATTTCATGAATATTTTGGAACAAAAACCTTAGGAAAGCAGTTTAATTGACATTTTCACCAGACTGAAAAAGCAAAAATGGTAAAAAATAAAATATTTTATAACATCAATAATATAATTTGAGGTGTCTAAAAGTATGCAGTAAATAAATACTTGTTGTCTTTCTGAATAAATTACTGTTTTTCTGAGCTTAAAAATTTTATTTCCTACTTTAAGACACCTGAAATTACATTTACATGTATATAATAAAATAAAATAATTCCTAAAATCAAAAGTATAATTTTAGGTGTCTAAAAGTATGCAGTAAATAAATAAAATCCATATTTCTGAATAAATTCATTGTTTTACTGAGCTTAAAATATATTCTTCCCTACCTTAAGACACCTGAAATTACTTTAAAAGAGATTTTAAAACTCTAGTGATTTGAGTGGCCCCCCAAGAGTGTTTCTCCCAGTGCACCTCCCATTGTGACTGATTTGGTTGGTGCCTCTGTTGTTGTTGCTGTGTTGCTTTTGGTGCTGCTGTCGAACGGCGTGCTGAAAGTATCTCTTTGGCAGCCAAGTCGAGTCGGGCCTTGAAGTGTGTGTTGGCACTTGAGTTCTCCAGCTGCTACTTCTCGGAGCTCTTGCCTTCCACTTCCACTTCCACCTCCACTTCCAGTTCCACCGCCTCCGCCTCCGCCTTCGTTTTTGGCCCTCGTTCACTTCTTGGCATGGAGAGTGCCTCAGTCGCCTTGAGAGTGTGTTAGATTATTTTTATGTGTTTTCCTCGGGCCTTCTTTTCGCATGCCTAAGTAGTTAGTTTAATAAATTGCATTGCTTAGGTAAGCGGCGTCGAGAGGCAGTCGCCTGTCTGCAACTTGACTTGAACAACAATTTACGGATTTTCAGCATTTGAATTGCTAAACATTTGAGAAAGTTTCCCCCAAGTTTTCATTGAATGAGTTGATTTTTGTTTTGTCCCCCATGGTGTTGTCTACTTGATGAACGAGTTCATTTCGGCTCTTCGTCCACGACAACCACACGTTGCAGTTGATGTTGAATTACCCACAGAAATCACGTATACGCCAAGGTGGCGCAGTAACACAGCGCACAAGGAATTCCAGTTCCCATTGGGAATGGAATGGAGCACACAATGCATCACAATAGTAATTAACAATTTATCAAAAACCCTCGCACACAATTGCAGGAAGAATTTCTGTGTGCTATCCATTTGAAGCAAGGTTAAAGAGAGTGGTCATACATTTTTAAGAACCGACTGAAAGCGAAAAAACCACTTAGCATTCAAGGTGCCAAAAGCGAAACGACCAAATTGTGGCAAAACAAAAGAAACTACCCACGACGAAGCCAAGTTAAATAGTTTTAAATCATGCAAGCGACGACCCCAGAGACAACAATGGTGGCCGGAGAAATCAAATGTCAACTTAATGCAAGGACAACTGCAGCTGGAGAAGTTCTAACCGACGCCCAAGGCCAAATTGATCAGGCCCGAGAGCCAGCGAGCTAGTGAAACTGGGTCAACACACCGCACAAATAAGTTGCCAGTAACTCACCCACACAGCGAAACAGCCACACATACACCCACGCACACACTGGCAGGCTGTCCCGATGCGCCCAGAAGTATGCACACTATTTCAGCTCGATGCCAGCGTCCTTCAAGGAATTGTTCGGGCTCATACTTCATTCAATTAATTCGAATTTCGGTTTCAATTATGCCTGATTTGCGCTCAAGGCTTAGAGTTCTTTAACAATTATGTGTTTGAACTGTTTGCGACCACAGATTTAAACATTGCGTTCCATTAGAGACACTCAATAATGGGTCTTCATTAAATAAGTCGTTTGACTTATTTTCTAATTTAGTCATCTATTAATACATCTTCATCAATCGCAGACAGACCATTGTGGTATTAGACTTGCAACTATTTTGATTCAAATTAGTTAGCTTTGAAAACAGGTTTAAGTTCTTTAAATATATTATTAATATTGGCTTCTTATTTATAAAACTAAAATTATTATGAAACCATATGGGGCTTAGGGCGCTTTAGGTCTTAGAATTCGATAAGTATTTTAATTAGGATAATTTTTATACGGTCTTCTTTATTGTAGCATTTATTATAAAATGATATATATCATACTTTTCTATTTCCTCTATCGTTACAAGTACATGTTTTTTGTTTTCAAAAAAAGGTTAGTCTTTTAATACATATTTTACTAAAATTTAATGTATCTTTCTTGTTAGTACTAACATGCTGTTTAAATTGCAAAAAAGAAATATATAGAGTGAAATAATATAATTTTTGGGCGATCATATAAGTGTCAGCATTAATAGAACATTTGGTTTAATACAGTTTTTAATTATTCCTAAGGTGCCGAATCCATATGAATATATTTTGGTAGGATGAATTTATAAATTAAGATCAATAGAAAGCTTATATACTTTTCGAAGCCGTCAGAGCTTGTACTTTAGCCTGTCTAGAATGAAATGCACTCGGTTAGCAGCTTAGTTGCTTATTAGTGTCACTTGTCGGCAGAACAAAGGACATTGTGGGCCGAGTCCTTTGTTGCCACCCACTTGCAACCCATAACGCCACATCAGGTCGCATTCCCACTGCCTGTGCCCTGCATATTAATGCTCATGTAATAAACACAATCGTTCACCTTGACAGCCTGTGGGTTTGGTCAGTTCGTCAGTGGTCAGCGGTCAGTTCCAAGTGGTTGCTCGGCCATGCCAAATTCATGGGCTGCTCCTGCTGCAGCTCCTGCTCCTGCTTTTCATTGTGATTCTGCTCCTCTGCCGATTGCATAATTTAAACGCAATTCCGACATGGATTCGATTGCCACCATGAATGCGAACAGCTTGGAACCAAGCCAAAAACCACCGAGGCACTGGAGCATTGGAGCACCTGGAAACTGGAGGCCGTAGGTCGGAGAAGCAATGCATTCATGAATGAGTTGAAACACTGTTGGGCTCAAATTTTGCGGGTGGCCTGTCAATATTTGTCCCCTGGCCCAACTGGTCACACCTCTTGTTGCAGCCTTTTCGCCTAATGGCGTGCAAATAGTTTTCACAATTGAGTTGTCAATTTATCAGCGCTCTTGGGATACGAAACTCGGTCCTCGTGAATTCCCCAAAACTTTTGCGCTCATCTCAAATATTTGCCATTGCCCATTTTACGGTTTGTTTTAACACAATGTACACGGACTCCAGGACACTTCCTCTGGATCCACCTGTTCCACCTCACATTCTCCTCTGCGGAGCATCTCTTACACAGTGGCACTTAATGACATTTTATGGCTGCCACCTAGGCCAGTCCAAAACCAGGGAATTGCGGAGGAGGCAGGCCAAATTGTGTGGGAGCCAAAGCCATTTGCCGGAGGCCATAGAAGCAACTATGTAAGAGCACTTGAATGGAAATATAATACAAGGTATATGAGCCCACACTATCATAAGTGTGCCTTATCTTATTTACAGTCAATAATTATAATACCTAAGTTACAGGGGGCAATTTAAAAGGAATGGTTAATAAGTACTATTATAGACAATTAACTAAGAAAACCAATTTTGGGTAGTCATTTTTTAGAAGCAGTCGTTAATAACCATGCCAATAACAGAGCATTTACTACTCCAGTTTAGTAGCTCTCATTGGCACATTAAATCCCTTTCCGCCCCACGCACAACTACAGTTCTGACCAAAAGCGAAAAGTCGTTTCATTTAGGGTTCCGAAATGGTTTCAACCAATTAACTTTCGGCCAAAAGGGCATCACGCTGCCGAAGTACATGCCATTTTTTTAATGACTTTTCCGGTAATGAGCCGCTCTGCCCAACTGCCAATAAGTGAGCTCGGTTATTAGTTTAATTTGGCAGAAAGCGCCATAAATCAGTGGCAAATATGATGCCGCCACTTGATTGCAACACGTTTTTCACTTCCCCTCTCTGATTGGTTTTTCGTTTCCTCTTATTTTATTTTGCAGAAAGCTGTCAAGGACCTCATGAAAAGCGCCTGCTGAACCACCTGCTCTCCACATACAACACGCTGGAGCGACCGGTCGCCAACGAATCGGAGCCCCTGGAGGTCAAATTTGGACTGACGCTGCAGCAGATCATCGACGTGGTAAGTGGTCGCCGGGGATCCGCAATCCTCTTGGCCAGGCTAACATTTTCGAAAGCATCAAAGCAAATAACCCAGAAAAACTGTGAATAATCAGAAGCGTTCGCATGGGGCTCAGTCTCCATTCGCTGTCGGATAATCTTCCGAATCGAATCAAATCGAATCGAATCGAAACTAAACAGAAACAGAATTGAATTGTCGATGCATAAGACTAATGTAACGTGAGCAGGCTATAAATTAACAATTATTGATTGCGTCTCTTATAGGATGAAAAGAATCAGATTCTGACCACAAATGCGTGGTTAAATTTGGTAAGTGACATGTACCCGTCGTTTTTGTGTCAACATCACAACAATATAATTCTTAGGCTTGTTTTTCATTTCGATCGACTGTGTTTTTCGTTTCTATTTCGAGGCTTCCGTTTTGTCACGCGAAAAGCGACAAATTTTTAATATATATGTATATGTAACTTGTACCACCACCAAAACCACAAATTTCTTTTCATTTCGTTTACTCAGAGTTTGTTTTTTGCCATTCAATAATTATTGCCCCCCGGGGGCTTCTTTTATCAATAAATAAATACATATTTGCGTTTGCATATGTGTTGTCTCAATATGTCTGTGTGTGTGTGAGTGTGTGTGTGTGAGCGCGTGTGAGTTTGTGTGTGTGAATGCCTGTACAATTTTACGTTTGTTTGTTCTTTTGACAGTTTATTTTGAAAGCAAGCGACGTCTGTTGATTACCGTTTAAACACATTTCAATTAAAAGGACGTTAAAAACATACATATACCAAATGCAACTACAGCACAATTTAAAACCAATTATAAAGAATTAATGTTCATAAATAACTGAGAATGCTTTGATGATGATTTAGAGCCGATCTGCCTAGGATTTCTCTATTTTTTTACCAGCATTTTTATCAGAATCATGATATTATCTGTGGTAGATGCAGAACTGTTTTGGGGGAGACAAACCATTTCGGCTAATCCCATCGCCTAACATCTAAAACATTTGATTTACACAAATTTCACCTGGAATGGACGTGATGGCGGGCAAAATAGCCTTCTGCTGGACAAGGGATGCTCGAAATGGCATTGCTAAATTGGCAGAAATTGCCGGGCATACCATAAACATAAACAAATAAATCAAAACAAAGGACCCAAAGGGACATAAATAAAATTTATATTTTTCTGAAGCGACAGCCATTTTTTCAGCGCGTTGTTTGTGCCCGGCCTCACCTGAAAACACCAAAGTTGCAATCGTTCCGGTCACTCTCGACCCGGAACCGTAGAGCGAAAACCATCGAGCTGCAGACAGGACAGGAAAACCCTTTTCAAAAAAATTAATAGCCCCTCCAACCAGTGACCAGAGGCAGATTTATGATTGCCCGTCAATTTTCAATTCCCGTAAAAAAGAACCACCTTTTTCCTAACAACTTTTGAATCCAACTAATAGTCGTTCCAATTTGAAAAAAAAAGATAGGATGCCTGGTTTAAACTACATAAATATATTTTCAATTGATTGGCTCTAATGAAAACAGTTTTGGTGGATCAGCCACGTAGTTAGTTTTGTTTCGTCGTGTTTGGCTTTGTGTGATTTACATTTTGTTATAATTATTTTGTAATTTTTTTTATGCATTCTGTTTTTTTCCTGACTGTGCAAACGTGAAATGAAAACATTTTTCATATTATTTCCCGGAAACATGCGGCGTGCCGTGTGAATAAATGTGCTTAGTCGGGAAATTATATTCGTGATACAATGTCCGATGGCCACAGTTGCCGTTGATAACCCTCCGTAATCACCCTATTTAAATCGCTGCTCTCCACTGGGGAATGGGTAATTACAGTCAAGCGCCAAAGGAACCCCAAACATATTTAGTTTAAAATCAAATATTTAGTGCTACAACCCATTTAAAGTTAGAATAAATAGTTGCAATTTAGGTGAATACATTCGAAATAGCATACCGTTGTTCCCCTTCCACAGCCCAAAGAAATATAACCTTCGACCCAAATTAGTATGCTCCATTAAGTGCATTAATCGATTGACAAAATGATTTACAAGACTATTACCGTTAGCCACCCCACCACCCGATTATTCCAATTCCAATTATGTTTTACCTGCATTTAAATTCCCATCGTTGTGCGTGTGTGATTGTTGTGTGTTGTGTGTGCTGCAGTGAGAGATAGTGTGTACATGTATTCTTTACGGATTATGTTCGATATTCGTATACTTACCATATATTTTTGCTGGGTACATGTCATAAAGCGTTCTCTGATTATACATATCTGAGTAAAAGGCAAAAGCTACAATTAAAACGCAACCAAAAACAAAACAAGCAACAAACAACTAAAGTCGTGTCTTGCATGTTGTTTAAACGAAGTGCATTTAAAAACGTGAAAGATAAACTTAAAATTCCAAGTCGGTGTTTTCTTTGTATCTATATCTATACGTATATAAATATATATATATATATACTGCCATTTAAATGTATCTGCATATTGCGCAACACAACTAACAACCTAAACAGCCAAACCTACTAAAAACCAAAAGATATCGATGAAGTTATGGCCTTAATGTGCTTGCCCTGCCCCTTGTCTCGCCCACAGCCTCACGAATAAATTATATAATTAAAGCCAGGACATCTATGCGCTCGCAAATCAAATGCATTTTAATTTACACGATTAAATATGTATGAAATAATTTGATTTATGCACTCGCCCATCGGACAGATGGATTGCCAGGGAGGGGGATCAAAAATCAGAAGGGGGGCAAATGGAAACCGCAACGCGTTGATTTCCAGTGGCATAAATTATAAATCGATCCGAATGGAGATTTATGATTCCACGAGCCCTGACATTTTCAGCGGCTCCTGGTCACAGTTTGGTCAATTACTCAAATTGCACCAACTAATAATGAATGCCCTTCGAAAATTCCCTCTGATGATGGGGATTACCGGAGCACCGACAATTGGCAAAGTTTCGCAATATTGCCATCAAGGATATGGGCCACCACGTGGTCGTGGCTAACCAAAGGTTACTCCTTCAGCATTTCTTCCTGCTTTACATCCTACTGATTGCCCTTTAGATGGTCGTGATGATGATGATGATGATGGCCCGTCATGTCAGCCCGTTGGAAGTTGCAACCGAATGCCATTGAGTTGGAGGAGCAGTGGCAGGAACAGGACGAGGTCGGGTCAGGTCGAAGGCTCCTTTGGCACGACATTAAAATGCACATTGTGGTCCGGGCGTCATCAGCATCAAAGTTAAGAAAAATAAAGTCATTAGCATTTTTCGGCTAACACCATAGCACCATTTTAGCCCCACTCGTCGTAACCTCTCGTCTAATGACTTGCCAGGTTGCAGCCACCACAAAGCCCCCTAAATGACTGGGGCTTTAGAAATATGTGTCAAAAGGAAATGGCCAAAGGCCACACTCCCCCACTTTCTCTTTCTCTCACTAAACGCTTTCCTAGCCTCCCAAAAAACGGATAAAAACATTGCAAATTTCCGAGGGTGTGAAGCGAACAAGCTTTGATGGTGTTTAATCTGTTGTTAGGGGGTGTGGCCCAAGTTGAAAGTCAGAAATCGGAATCTAATGCAGATTATTTGGCAATCTGTTTTTCGTTCATCTAAGTTTCTGTCAAAGGAAACATTAAGCTTATAGCAGGGAAAAATGAAGATTAAATCAGCGATAGAATTTCAAAGTTTGCCTCATTAAGACCCTGAACAAAAGCCATTTAGACTGGTGTGCCCGTAAAATAAGTGATTGTTTGAGTTTTTAAACAATACTTTTCTAACAATTTAGTTCTGATTTTAGAATAATAATAAATTAACAGAAATGTTTAGAAATATTGGGTTTGTTTTCTTGGATGGATTTTTATAGCATACTTATTAGCGCAACCTAAATATGGACTTCACAAATATGTTCCAGTCTCTTGTAACATCATTTTAGAGACCTTCTCTCGAAAGTAAGAAAAATTTAAAGCCCCATAATATTTAATGTAAATCAGCCATTATAAACGTAGTCAACGACTTTGACTTTCAAAGGCAAAGATTAAAAGTTGAGGTGGTGTCGAATCTATTAGCTTTAACCATTGATACTTGGCAAGCACGCCTTGAATCCATTATAAACACTCTTTCGCCCAAATTATGGCCCGCTAACACCAGCCAGAGTTCGACAAAGTCATTTGGCAACGTTGAGCAAAGTGGCTCCTTCACTTATCATCCACTCATTTGTCTCGCCTCAAATACACACACACTTGAGTCCTGCCAAGGCCAACAAACTTCGTCCTTGAATTGCTGGTGTTAGTCTACTCTCGTTTCTGGCCCATGTGCATAACCCATTTGTATGGCAAACAGCAGCAACAAAGTTTGCCAAAAACATTCATTCATCACGGGAGTTCGACTACAAAGGGGTCCGGGGATCCCCAGATCGAGTGCCCCGAAATCTGTAATCTGGATGGCTGTTACTACAGACGACAACGGCAATTGTTGGCTCATTAGAAACTCATTTAAAAACAATTTGGCACGTTAATGCAAAATAAATCTATAAGCTTATGCAGCAGGAGAGCAGTACCAGAGTTCCAGTGTATGTACATCTATATGTATCTGTTTCTGGGAAAGCGACTTTGTCACGATTAAGCGAAAGCTTAATGCAGATGCGAGGTCTGCTGCAAATGGTGCTTTAAGTTTTTTCGCCCCAAAAGACGGTGGCACAAGTGTCATTAGTATGCGTCAATGTCAGGGGCTCACGTCCCCATACCGCATCCTGTCTGTCATAAACATGAAATTTGCACAAAACCGCCATTTTTATAAGGTGTCAACAGCAAAAATATCAAACCCACACACATATGTGCGTACCTACCAATCCCCACCGCATATTCAAATGTTGCTGTGTTGTGGGATTTGACGTGAGGAGGAAATGGCTGCAGATTGGCTTAAATGCTGGGAGCCGGGAGCCCTTCGCCTTTGGGGGTAAAATGGGAAATCCGCGAGCAGAAATCATCCAGGTCACCAGAGCAAACTCGTGTCCAAGGATTCTGTGGTATGCTGCCCCGCCCTGCATATCATTAGATTCCCTTTCGGTCACGAATCTGGCTTTTTTTAATGGCTCAAGTCGTTATTGCAGCTGCTGCCAAACTCCCCCGCATTCCCTGGTGTTTTTCCCCATTTTTTTCGGGGGCCTGCGGTTTTTGTTTCCCTGCGGCTGTGTGATGTAACCATTTTGGTTGTTTACCCCGACAAGTTATTAATGACAGTCACCTTAGAGGGGCTTTCACATGCAGATCTGCCGGATTCGGTGAGTCGTTCATCTGCATTTCAAACGGCATCCGTTGAAGGCCACCTTGAACAACCAACATCTGGTGGTGTGGGTGACTGGGATCGGGATGGACTGGACTGGATAGTTGGCGGTTGAGTGACTGACAGTGCGCCAGCATGAAATATCTTTAATTAAAATTTTGTATAAAGATAAATGGGTTTTGATACCTACTATAGTTCAAAGTTTTTATTGCCAGGCATCAGGGATGAAGACTAGATATATGTATGTATATCCGTATATTCCGCAAAGAGGGCGGCGGGATTGTAAAGTAAATTGGCGCAATGGACAAAGGATCTGAAGGCCCACCAGCAGATTAAAATTCGGTTCGGATTGAGATTAGGTTTCAAGGCGAGCAGCTCAAAGCTGCTCTGGGCCAACAAAGTTTTTGATAGCATTTCATTCGGCTTCCTTCTTGGTCTCTGGCCAAATTGAGTGATGATGGGAGATGAGACAAGTTAATTGCAACAGCCCCAAAGAGAACGATAAATGTTCTTACTTACTGGCACTTTAAAAACCCCTGAAGCCCAAGCAAAGTTAAAAGCAGGCTGCAACACATTAAAGCCACACTTCATCGCCTGCAGAGCTAGTGGAGACTAAACTAAAACACCAAAAAATCGTATTCATAAACGTCATAAAAACAGATGCTATAAATAAAATAAAAACTAGACAAACAGCTCAAAAAGAAAAGAAAAAAACAAAACCTTATAAAACTCATAAAACCAATGTATAAACCAAAACTTTCTTTTATCATGCTCTGCTCTTTTTAAACTTTTGACTTAAATTAACTTTTTGGCTTTCCTTTCGTCTTACTTACTATTACTTTCCATTGTTGGTCTTGCGTTGAACTTGATTTTCTTGTGTTCTTTGGCGTTAACAACAAAACAACCAAAATTCGTTCCAAATGCGTTTGTAGGACGAGAAGAATCAGCTTCTCATAACGAATCTTTGGCTTTCGTTGGTAAGTCTTAACTAAAACTCGCCATCATAAATCATAAACCTAAACCCCAAGTTAAATACTTACTTATAGCTTAAACCGTATTTTAAATAATGTGTAATCGCTTTAAACCTATTTAATCATAAATCGAACATCAAGGACTCTTTCTGGCCCCGTCCAGCAGAAAGTATTATAGATATTCAATCTATCCTTCTAGTTAGTAGTGCTGAGTACTGGACTCGGTCCAGAAAGAGTCTGTCCTGATTATAATTTAAACACACACGGTCTTAGCCTGAAGTACCAAGAGTTAATCGAGTTTTCGTAGCCGTTTAAAAGTTTCATCTGAATTCCTGCTCCCCAAAGCTCTGTTGTAAAAATCGCTTCGTGTAACAACTATCTTTTCGACTCTTTCTCTCTTTTCCTTCTATCTCTCGTTGAGATTGTGTTGGCTTAGTTCGTGTGTGCGTTAAATTATTTAAACATCATCACTTAAATAAGTACCATTAAATACAAGCTTAAATACTGTAATAAATCGCTTATTTAAATACAAACCCACATACTCACAGACACAGCTAAATAAACTTTGATTTCCGCTATTTCCTTTTATTCTCTTTGAATTTATAACTTTTCTACATAGAGATCTACAATGGCAACTAGTTTTTTTACAGCGAATAACATTTTTTGACATTTTTATTTAGAACTCAATGCGAGTTAGTTTCGGTTTCTTTTCTACTAAGAGCAACTAAAAATCGAACACATAAATCGAAACGACCAAAAAAACATAACTCTAAACAGAACCCCTAACCCAGCACAAAAAACACGCGACATTTGCATGCCACGAGATCGCATCGTGTAATAGGCCCTTCTGTGTTTGTTCGTCCTGCATGCCATGTTGCATTTACTTTTTTGTGAGATTGTTATGCGAGTGCTTATCATTTGTGTGAGAGAAAAATAAAAAAGGTAATATATGTATGCACGGACATCAGGCAGCGGAAATAAAATGGGGATACTATCGCCGTTTTTTTTTCGTACTTTTACACTCATTTCAAGTCCTGTCAATTCGCGAAATTAATTAAATTATATATTTAACACGTAGAGTGCACACAGCTGGTCACTCTATCCCAGGATGAACTGATCGAACGAAGTCTATAAATATGAGTAATTTCCCAATTGCAATCAAACACAAACTACACATAAAAAGCCCCATCTGCACTAGTGCAAAATACACTATTTATGATTGATGGCCGGACCGAGTGAGGCGTTTATAAACTGTCGCTATTCGCTATTCCCCCAAATGGTGTACAAATGTTTGTCAATTTGCCACTAGCGACCGCAGACAAGCTGCTGGAATTCCAAATGCCACTCCTTCCAGCTGTCGATGGTGCCAGTCAACCGATTGTTGTTCTGCTCGACGGCCCAATTATGCCGTCAAATAGCAATTAAAACCGGCAATGAACGCAAGAGCAATACGAGACAAAACGCGGCCAGAAAATTCCAAAAAAAAAAATCGATGACTACGGGACTTTACCTCATGTGGGAACTAAATCAAATTTTTAGCTTCATCTCGGGAAATTTTTAGATATCAATTGAAATCAGTAGTTAATACAGTACTTACTAATTATAACAATTAAAAATATTTTTAAAAAAGCAAACATATCATAAAAGAACTATATTCAAAAGAATTCTTAGGCCAGAGACAGTATAAAAATAGTTTTTATAATACAGATACTTGCAACATATCTTATCTTATCTATTTATTTTATAAAATGTTTGTTTGGTTCATTTCAAATTGTATTTTGCCGAGAGCAGATGGGATCTATGTGGATCCTAACGTTTAGCCACGCACCACTAAATGTGTGAGATTCGCGGAGACTATTTCGGAAAATAATTGCCACACTCGCATCAAAATCTGTGTCCTTCCGCCGGCGCACAAAGCGGTGAAATGTTATTAGGAGCATGGAGCATGGAGCATTCGGCACACCTCCAAATGGGATCCCTGGAAACGAGGCATCTGTTTTTACAGCTGTCATAAAAACCGCACACAATAACGGACGGCAGTGGGAAAAGTTTAAACAGATTTAAAGCAGGCCCGGCACAGATGCAGATACTATAGTACATGGGATAACACTCGTATAATTTAATGCAGCACGGGCCATGGCATGTAATTAAATTTTTTGTGATTTAAAAAGGGGATTGTATTGTAGTGCGACGGAGGCGGAGCTCAAAGGGGGGTCGGCTAGGACAATTGCTTGCTCTAAAAATGCCACAAATGTGTTAAATTATAAACATAACAGCGGCAACAACAGCAATAGAGCGAACATGAGCCCCGCAAAGGCAAAACTAAGTAGAGGGGAAACTTTGCCGCTTTTATGACACGAACATGAACCACTTGTAGGAAAGCCACAAAACGCAACGACCAGGGGGAAATTCAGGACAGAATGGTGGGACAGAATCGCGTTGCAGGCAACCACAGAGTGACACAAAGCACTGAGCAACTGTTTGACTGCACTGGAAAAAATATATGATTTCAATAGCTAAAATCAGTCTTTAAATCGTTAAAATCGATTAGAAAATGTAATTTTGATATAATCTAAAATAATTCTTAAGGTGCCGTTTTAAGATACATTTTTAGAGATTTGCTTAAAAGTTTGCCTAAAAATATTTTTACAACTAAAATATCTCTAGAAATAAATTCTTTAAAATTATTAGAAAGAAAAACTATTATCAATTGACCAACTCTCTTTATAAAAATATGTAATTTTCCGAAAATTTTGGATGTAAGCATTTTTAAAGCCCTTAAAAAAGTTGTTTGTAACTTTTTCTAGAATGAAAAATAGTAAAATTACAAAGCTTATAGCTTACTGTTTATAGCTTACTGTTCAGTTTAACAATAGAAAACTTGTACATATTTCTGAGCTAGGAATTTTATTAGAAACCTTTAAAGAAAGTACTTCCATATTTCTTGCCGTGTACCAACAAACAGGATCAGAAAAGAGCAAACGAGGAACGTTGATAAAACTTGTCTCATGTGCGGTTACGTCGACCCGCAAAGGGGAGGAGATGGGGGTTTGACTTAGCCTGAAATTGTTGTCAAGTTGCACATTGTTGTATAATGCAGCCAGCAACTGTGTATCTGTGTGCGTGCCCCGTGTGTGTGTGTGTTTGTGCTGGCATGCTTAAGCGCAACAGCTTGCCAATCAGTTAGCAGAAAGAGATGGAGCGAGTTGGCCATCTTTCGGTCTTAGCCTAGTCCTAGTGCGTAATGGTAGTCGGTAATGGTAGTCGGTAGTTGGTACGTGCATGTGTGTCTGTGCATGTGCTCAGCAGTTGAGTAGATTTCATTTCGGAGTCCTTACTTTCATTCCAACTTTCTTTTCCCCCAAAGAATATAACCATACAAATCTGTTTTCTTTTCCAAACTTCATGTCGCATTTTTGTTTGAATTTTTAGTCGATTCATTTGAAAGTAATACATATATTGAAAAACCACTCTTGACCAGTGCAATTTTTATGAAAACTAATACAAAATACAAATGCAGGAGTGGAACGACTACAATCTGCGCTGGAACGAGACGGAATATGGCGGGGTCAAGGATCTCCGAATCACGCCCAACAAGCTGTGGAAACCCGACGTGCTCATGTACAACAGGTAAGTGATCTGTGTCCACTCCGGCCGGACTCGAGATAACCCTAACCGAATAGAAAGGCTATCGTAGCCCCCCATGAATCCAAAGAAACTAATCTGAGAATCAGTATAAAGTGTTTGCGCAATACATAACCAGCCACATAGAGCAGACTTAAGTCTAGGCATAGGATCGTATAACTCACTATATATAACCAAATTTCACTGTATTACTTGAACAATGGTAAGTTAGGCTGACCAAAAGAAGAACCACAACCATCCAAGACGATTCTTAGGATGAAGTCCCCTAAAGACATTGTGTTATCGTTTCGTTTTGCGTTCAGTTCTAGTTATAGTTAAAACTAGCATTTACGAGTATAATTATGTAGTAGAATTGTGCACTTTAGTTTATTTATATTAGATTTATAGCTAACCATTAGAGATCCGGAAACTTGAAGGGTCTGCTGAACTGGTTTCTTAATGGAATTACGACCATTCGGAAATATAACTATCAACAAACCCAGTAAAGTTAATTGTTTGCCCTCCCTTAGTTCATGATATTGTTTGTACGGTTCCATTTGAGTTGGTTTTTGAATTGAAAACGATAATCCCCAGCATATTTGATATGTTTGCATACACTTTAGTTATGTATGACTTCATATCCATTCCCATAATTATATAGCTATTATTATAAACGCATCATAATCCACTCGCTATTGTTTGTGTGTCTATTTATAATCAGTAAAAAATAAACAAAAACGAAAATCGAAACCAGCCGCAAGTCAAACATACAATAATGTTTTTGATTCGGTGGCTAAATCGACTTTTCCTACCCGTACATTATGATATTTGTGTTTCAGTGTTATCCACTTATGATTTGCTTTCAATGTTTACGTTTCGAAAAGTGACTTAACCAAAATAAGGAAAACAAACAAAAAAAAAAGAAAAAAACAGAATAATTTACATTTGTTTACTTCAATAAGAGTAGTTTACACGCAGTGGTTGTCTAGTGGGACTGTACATTGTCAGCTTGCCGTTGATGTGGGCCTCACATTGTAATTGGATTCGTAATGCTAACCGAACGTTGTATAAAACATGAAATGCCTGAGTTATCCAGCATTAACTAAACCAAACATCAAGCCGTAAAGGCGAACTAAAACTAAACCAAAGACGAAGTAACCGCAAAACAAGCTAAATAATCGCCCAGACTAAACTCCAAACAACTTAAACTTTGTTTAACCAGAATATTGCGCAAGTATTTTGTTCGAAACAGCACGGGTCAAATTCCTCGAGGAAAAGTAAATCGAGGACAGCGGTCTGTGGTCTGCTTCCCAGTCAAAGACTCACACCTAGACTTCACCTTAACTTGCGACCAAGTCAAAGTCCTCTCGCTCCATTTCCGAAAGACAATAACCTCCTTAGAGATTGTTCAACAATATGCTGGTGTAATATTTCTGGTTAGACGTTCAGTACTTGAATTTATTTGGCCGACAACAAACAGTAAAGAAATAATTAAAACATAAAATGGAAAAATGTTTTTTGTCATACTCATACGTAGCTTGCAAAAAACAAAACAAGAAACCATCCAGACAATCACAAAAAAGGCAAAATAGATTTTCAAGTATTGTGCATGAGAAATCAAATCCCTCTTACTAAACAAAAGACTAAATAAAACCGCATAAAAATAATACCAAATGCAAAAAATATATATATTTAACATAAATCCCCCACCTCATCCCACAAATAAAGAAATATCCAAAAAGGACTTTCACTTTACCACCCAAGCCACCCACTAACTAACCCACATTCCATATACATACACACACAAAACACCTCACAACAAACACGATTAAATTAAATGTATTAACCACATGTTAAAAGTATCTAAATAGAGAATCCATCCCATATTAATATAAGCTAAAACTAAATACATTCTACTAAATCAAAATCTTGGCTAGGCTAGCTAAGCAAACCCATCAAGTTAATATTAAACCAATGCACCATCAGATATTTTCCACCACATCTGAATATTATATACTGAATATCGATCGTCCCATCTCAGCATTAAAAACTAACAAAAATCACGACATGTCACAAAACATGCGTAATGCAAAAATAATTACTATAAACCAAAAATTCTCGGCTGATCGAGAGACTGATGAACTTTCCTTTAAAGTAGTAAATAAAACTGTCTGTTTTATATGGATTAATCTGTATAGAACTTTCACATATTTTTCTATAAACTTTTATTTGAAAAACTGTAGGGAACGTTGCCTTTAAAGCCGTTTGCCAATATTCCGCTAAGAGTGTACAATTTCTTGTGGATTAAAGAAGATTTGTCAAAAACTTTGTCCGTTTCCATGAACTGAAAATATTAAGATACAACTTATTGAATTCTCCAAGCAAATCCGCAAGCTAAACCTCGAATAAGCAATATACTACTGCTACTACATTTTGGAAGTATCATCTCTACATGTTTTATAATCCTTAAAGCACATATCTAAAAGAACGCCAAACAGACCATACCTGAACAAATTTATTTGCGAATCGCTTTCACTAAATGTTAGTCTATATGTCCAACTAGTTAGTCTAGAAGTATGATTGTGTGTGTGCGGCCAAACCAAACATCAGTGGTAATTATGTTCATAGCCATGCATTCATCATACGCCCCGTAAGCCGTTGCGAAAACATTTCAACAACATGGCGAACAACAATTGCGAAGGGAGTACAAATTGGAAATGTTTTTGGGGTCCTAACGAGTGTTAGATGCCCGTATCCCCAGTCATTCACTCATTGAAGTGCCTTGAATAATTGCCATTTCATTTCTCATTTCGCCAATTCGCCATTTTGCCATTTTCCATTTACTATTCGCTTTTAAAATGCCCGCTTCGGCGAGTGTGTGTTAGTGTGTGTGGGCTAGAGTGTGCCAGAGTGTGTGTGTGTGTGTGCTTTGCAATCACCAAAGTAATCAATTGTTATCGGTGTGTGCTATATATCGTTCATTCTAGCTATTTGTTCACTGTGTTCCTAAACAATAATAAATAATAATAAGCTCATGTTTCTCCGTTCTTGCTCGGTGTCCAGTTATAACCATCTCTATATACCCAACCCCTACTATTGCTGTTTACTTACCACCCATAACTATATATCTGTGTTTAACCGTCTAACTACCCAACTATATGCCAATATTTATACCTATAACTACATATATATATATTTTAACGTCTGTGTGTGTGCGTGTGCATCGATGTGTTAAGAGAAAGGCATCGAGAAATCATTTGCCATAGCCATTAAGTCTGCGTAAGTTAGCCTAAGTATCTGAGTAAGCTCCAAGCAGATTGCATGCACCCAGAGGTCGTAGGGTACACATAAGATAGCCACAAAACCAGAGACACCTAATGAAGCAGCTGTGGCTGCAGATGATGATTGCGGTGCTACTTTGTCCAGAGTAATATCACCTCAAAGGAATAACTCTATTTCTCTAAATTTATATCTCATCCAGCGTTTTTCCACCAACGGAATTTTCCGACAAAAAGCGTCATATGCGGGCAAAAAGGGTTTCCACCTCCACCAGTTGCCTGCTCGTGGCCAAAAACTTCATTATGATATTTCCATTTTTTTCCTTTCTGCATTCTGCACTCCCCGAATGCGATTGCAACGAATCCTTTTTGGGCAGAGGGGGCTGGCCAAAGAAAAAACCTAGAGTGAGCTAGACAAATCCGTGTCCACCCAGGGGAGCTTAAACATTTTAAGCCATAACTTAAACGTCAAAATTTGTTGCCGCATCCCCGTGGCCATTGCCAGGTGGCGACTAAAAACAACTTAAATGCCACAAATCCCACCAGGCGCAAAAACTGTGAAGTGAAAACTGAAAGCGGGAAAAAAAAACCTCAGAAACATACACGCATTTAGTTCGGCTCGAAACTTGGCTCACAAATGAAGACAAACTACTGCGGAGACTTCGGGGCGGGATATAAATGCACCTGGCGGATGAGGTGCAGGTGCATTTGCAGAACTAATTGCAATTTATATTTGCCACTGCAGCCGAGGACCAGGACAAAGCTTATTTAACCTAATGGGGTAGCCGGGTCACATGGTCACACACGGTTTACGCTTGATTGACGCACGGGGCATGTCCTCTGGGCTGGACCCCAGGATCCAAATGGAATTTACATGTCACCCGAGAGCCGGGCAAACGAAGAAAAGAACCGAGAACAATGAATCAAAACACGTACGCTGTGCAGGTTTAATTTCCATGGCACGCAGCATCCGGCGTTGATTTCGCAGGAAAAGGCATCGAAAAGGTGGCAGAGGAGGCCAAGACAAAGACCAAATACCAAAAACCGAGACAAAGGACGGGGCCTACGCGAAAATGGCTGGAAATAAAATCATATTGATTAGCTGGCTAGTCAGGGATAGTCAGGGGAAATCAGTGGATTCAACCATTGGGCGTGGCCCTTGGAAAACCTTTTGGCTGTCAACTTTGTTTGCTAATGAACTTGCACAGAGTCCAGGATTCGTGTCCCCCGACAAAGGAGCCAAGTCAAACAGTTCCAGTTCGCCATTTCATTTCGCAGGCAGTTTGCAAAGGATTCGACAAGTCCACGTTTCGTTTGGGGAAACATTTCCCTTTGCAGACTTTTACTTCGTTTAATTTATTAATTCTTCTGCCTCACATTGGGACCTAATTTGTATGCGTCGCCAGCGTTGCTAATGTGCGGCCATCATTTAGATCAATAGCAAGGCTTTCACAGACACGGATCCGGAAACGGGGATGGGGATAAGATAGGGATACACAAAAAGTTCGAGATGAAGATACATGGCTGAAGATTGGCCTTGCCTCATTACGAAGCCTCTTTCTGCGAATCAATCGACTACATCTCCCCTTTTTGTGTGTCATTTACTTATGCTGATTTCAGCCGTTGATTGCGATTCCTTTCAAAACGACTTAATTGAGATGCCGGACCTTAAACCACCAATGCCAGCCAGTTCGCAGTGAAAAGCTTTCACTGTAATTGCAACATTATCTGTATTTTTCAAAGCTTCAGAAGTCGCACCGAAGTTTCGAGGAAGCCGCAGCCGAAGGGCCGACCCAAAAATGAATCTGACAGCGGTGTCGGCTAAGTCGTGCCCCAAAAACCAACCGTCAATATTAATAAGGCCCTGGACCCAAAGAGAATTCAGCACCAAAACCAAGGCCGGAAAAAATATGCAGGCGAACATTTCACTTTTCGAAATTAAAATGATTTTAAATGCGGGCAAGGTGATAAAGGTCGGCCCAAAGGGATTGACGTGCCAATTAGGGGTGAAAATTCGAATGTGTTGAAAAATATTGGCTAGACTACCATCACCTTTCTGCCACATCAATTAACTGAATTGCAGCACAATAGCCACATAAATTTGTATATACTGAGCCTGCCCCCCAACCGCAATCTCTTAAGCCCAAGTGGACCACATCTGCGCTACGGTTTCGGCTTGACCTGCCGCTAATCAGGGCACAAATTCCCCTTAAATGCCACAGCAGTTTCATGTAAGCCTCGTTACCAGGGGAAACACGCCCCAACGCCCTCGAAATACCCACCCACATCCATATGGAGAGACCCACATCCCCTATCTGTCACCCCGCATCTGACTACCATGAATCCCCATGTCATTGCCTCTTTGCGGTGACCGAAAAATGCAAAACAAAATTGTCCACAAAATGTTTACGCAACATTCTCGGTACTCGAGTTGGAATCAGAGCCGTAATTGCATTTTATTGCAGCATTCGAGGGCAGCAGCAAAGTCAAGAGATACTCATACATAATGCACGAAAATATATATATATATTCACTGATGGGTTTATATGTACATAGTGTGCTTTGCCCACATTTTTGGAGTAGCTGCCGAGGTTCATTTGCATATGCGCATATTGGTAGTGCCACTGGATGACTGGCTGCAGAGATACAAAGATACATGGCTGCAAAGATATTTGTATCTGTCCAACCGCAGATTCCCATTGGCAATTCGAGGGTTTAGTCACGAGTACGATGGAAATGGAAATTCCGTTGGGGTCCCCAGACGCTGGTTGAGATGGGCACTTAAATATATAACCCCAAATAATCAAAATAAGCCCCATAAGATTTAAGTAACACAATAGAAAGCCCATGTAAGTCTGTTCCGAGTAGAGATTGAGCATCCCCAAGTTGCAGTATACTTAGTCATTAAGACCACTACACAACCAGAACAACAACCCCCAACACTAAATCCCCCAATGAATCCCCAGAGTAGATATATTACCTGACAATCCCCAGCTCTAGTCATCTAGAGCAGAGTCCGAAAACAAAAAACATTTTTAGTAGTTTGTGAAACAAGAAAATGACAAATCAAAGCGCAAGTCACATATAACTAACCAAAGAATTGATCAAATTTCCACCAACTATAACATGCAAAAGAAACAAAAAATTGATAACCGATGAATCGAACAGATTAGTAACTTGATAAGCGAATAACAAGCAATCGATCGAGACAATAATCCATTAAAACAAATTGTACAATAATCTAGCGCGGATGAGGGATTCGATGGCACGTATCACACCAACATTGTGGTCAAACATAACGGCAGTTGTCTGTACGTGCCCCCTGGTATCTTCAAGAGCACATGCAAGATAGACATCACGTGGTTCCCATTTGATGACCAACATTGCGAAATGAAATTCGGTAGTTGGACTTACGATGGAAATCAGGTAAAGTGGCAATCGACAAAATACACACAGCAAGAACAAGCAAACAGTAAAAAAAAAAAACAGCAACTAGTTCCAATAGTACAGTGAACGCTGGCTACACTAGGCTACACATCACATATATCACACTAACACCCGAACTCCAACACATTTAAATCTCGAGCACGATCACGCTTCTGCCAATCACGAGACTCACGCACGAGGAACACGCGAGGGAAGTCCAACTTGCCGAGAGTTGACTGTAGCCATAGGAAAAGTATAGAGAGTATAGGATACTAGGGTTAGGACGGATTTGTAATTTCGTTTATATGCTTTTCAAAACTTCTATCTCTTGCTCTCTCTCTCTCTCTGTCTATCTCTATCCACCCGACTTATCTTCTAGTTTATGATTTGTTCGTTCGTAAACCTCATGTCGAACAATTCTTTGCGTTTTTGCGAATTACAAAACCAAAAGATCGCAGTGTTGTTAACAACACTGAACTGTAAGAGGTCCAGTGTGTAGGCTGAAATATTCAGAGCCCAGGTGATATCTGGAAAATTGAATATTTTACGCCCACACGCACACGATGAGCTTAGCTCAAATGGCAGCCGCTTCCAACACTGGCTTCTACCAGTGTTGGGAGAGTCCGGTTGGCCCTCGTAATAAGTCTCCCAAAATGGAATCATGTGTGGAAACCCTAGAATCTTTCACAGCAGAGAACTTCTGAAGTTTCAACTATTTTGCATGGTAGCAGGCTAAAACCACGCCCAAAATAAAACAGCAACAGGCGAATATTTTTGGACGACGTAAAGACTCTTAATGAAAGTCAACAAAAAATCACAAATACATATATTGTAACTTACTCAAACTGAAGTACGTTTTGAGAACCAATTTAATTTACAGCGCTTTTATTTCCCACGTATTTTGCACCCACAAGATATTATCCACAAAACAATCTCAAAACAAATGAAAAGAATAAAACTTCTATATATTGCTCGCTCTCTATCTCTCTCTTTCGTACACCTCGAACACATGCTATATCTGTACATAAATGTTGTTTCAATGTGGCTTATTGTAAAAACTCTAAACAAATTTCAACAACAAACTAAAATCTTAAATGTTCTCTTTCTCCAATGAAAAATACGAAAACTCAAACTCAAAACTCAATGACCAACAACCAAAAAAAAAAAAAAACAAAAATATGTAAAAATTGATTTGCCTATTGCAAATTGATTTCCACTCTCTGTGAATACCCATGAAAAAAAAAAACAATACAAAATATCGTTTGAAAATCAGTTGGATTTGGTTTTGAATTCCGAAGATGGAGGGGATCTTTCCGATTTCATAACAAATGGCGAGTGGTACTTGCTTGGTTAGTAAACAAACCTCATTATGCTTATTTCTCTAACTGTTATTTCGTTTGATCGTTGTCATTTGTAAATGTCTTATCAGCATAACCTCAATTGCAAAAGAAATCGCATTTACTTATTATTTAACACATTGCCTGTGATACCGAAAAATTGCTTCATAGACCATTATGATTTGCTTAGCTTTTTATTTCCTTAAACTAGTTTTACGATTAAATTGTACATATATTTACGATCTCGATCGCAAGACTAATCTGTAAAAATCTTTTGTAAATACATACGTGTGTCTTTGTGTCTGTACCTGTATCTATGTTTGTGTCTCTGTCTCGATCCAAAATATCCTTGCCCGAAGCTCACTAATCCAATTTTATCGTTCAGCCATGCCGGGAAAGAAGAATACAATAGTCTACGCCTGCTGCCCAGAACCATATGTCGATATCACCTTTACTATACAAATACGTCGCCGAACATTATATTATTTTTTCAATTTAATCGTGCCATGTGTGCTAATCTCATCGATGGCCCTCTTGGGCTTCACATTGCCGCCGGACTCGGGCGAGAAACTGACGCTGGGTGAGTATGCCAACCGAGTCCCCTTGGTCCAAACACAGAACCACCTCACATACTATTTATGTACCAACCGATCTGAACTGTATTATCCAACTTTCTAAATGAATTTTGTGAGTTTTTCAGCGGTGATTCCCCTATTCCGAATTTTCCAAGTTCGAATCTTTATATGCATAGATGTCCGAGTTAGTTAGTTAGGCCCGGCAGGTTATCGAGTTTGGTGAGGTCAGGGGTCAAGCAGCAAGGGTAGCGAAATGAGGCTTGGATTTAATTATCAAAGATAAACCCCAAATCCCTTTAAAATCTACGTATTCAACGCTGCTTCTAACGATAGTCAGTCTATGCATGTTCTCTGTTCAGTTTTTAACTAAAAAGTAAAACTACTTTTATAAAAACCAAACAATCAAAGAGTGTTTTCTTTTTGAAACTTTAATTTAAATTTTAATTGTAAAAATAAAAAATACCACAAAATTAGCCTTCTAGGTTTGATATTTTAAACAACATATTTGCAAAACGGAAACACTCATCTTGTGCTACTAAAATAAACTAAAAGTCCCTGCTGTCCCATGAAAAGTTTAAATAAATACCCCTTTATAAACTCCATGAACCACCCATCCCAATAAAGGAGTCTAATAAACACCCAAAGCTGATGAGTAAAATGTGTAAAACATGTCCTAATTTTGCAATAAATACTAATGATAAATCTTATTATGTAAACTTGGTCTTTCAGTTTTCCGATGTGTTTTGCGTTCGACTTTGATTTAAATTGCGTTTTATATTTATTGTATCTCTTGTTGCAGGCGTAACTATACTACTATCATTAACAGTATTTCTAAACCTTGTCGCCGAGTCCATGCCGACAACGTCGGATGCTGTTCCTCTTATAGGTACACACACACGCTAATTAAACCGATGTAGCTTAAAGTACGGACCGATCGGTCGAGCTATCGACCACTGCTAACTGTGGCGAACAGAAAGTCGTGCTGTGCTAATGCTGTTTTTAGTTAATCATTAGTTTTGCTACAGTAGTGCAATGAACTGAGAAACGAAAAAAAAATCAAAAAACTAAAACCAATACCAAGCCACGAATACTAACAAAAGATACCGATCAGAAACGAATACGAAATACCAATTAACTTAGCTCTCAACACTTCTGTAACTGTCTTCTGTCTCACAACCAAATACCCAAAACACCCCAAAGTCTGGAAACCCACACACCAGAACCACTCCGGAACACCTCCACACGAATGAGGAATGATCAATAACTCCTATAACTCTTCGTATGTTTGCCATAGATCTATCTATATACTCTATGTACTCTCTGGAATCTCACCTCGTGTTCAACCACCGAACAACTGGATGTCGGATAGACTAGCCACACGTACTATATGTTAACCCCGAACACACCACTGCCAACACTGAACCACATCTCAGAACTCCTTTCCAAGTACCATGTAAAGTACTCAAGTCGAGCCCGAGGAACTCTCCCTCTTTCTTTCCTTCGCTTTTCTCTCGCTTTTCCAACTAACCTTAGTTTATGGTCTTGCCAGTCTTTTCTAATAATCTTTATTAACTACTCAATCCCATCTGGTTACCTCGGGGTCTCCGATAGCTTTGACATAATTGGTATTTGACCACACGACAAACACACACATCACCAGTCCAATCACAGCCACAATCACAATTACTGCCACAATTACAGCCACAGCTACAAGTACAAATACAATTAAGAGAGTTTTTCGTTTCGATTTTGCTGTGTTTGCCCAGAAAAAAAATAAGCAGTCCTATATAATTGGTTCCTGAGTTATTTTTGTCGTTTGGTTGTTGCTTCGTTTGTTCGATTGTTTGTTGGATTCGTTTGCTTATCTACGTGTGCCTCTAGATGATCCCTTTGTTTCGATCGTATCGTTTCGTTGGTCTCTTCAGTTCTTAGCCTGCCACCCCACCAATGTTGCAAATATATAAACCCCAACCGAGTAACCCCGATCATCCTGTAAATAAGCTTGTCCTTAGTGTGCCCTCGCCTCATAATCACACTAGGACGAGTCCTCCTCCCACACATTCCCTCCTTACGTCTAATCATCCCGACTCTGAAAGCATAGCAGCATTTCAAAAACCGCATCAAAAACGTAGACAGAAATGCAATTAAAGAAAATGAATTTTAAATCCAGCCACAACTGTATATATACACAAATATCTAAAAGAGAAACTATAAAAAAATCCAACAAACCACCTTTTTTCGCTACCAAAAAAAAAAAAATGAAATAGGAGGAAACCAAAGCCAAAAAGAAACAGAAAACCAGAAACAAAAAACCAACTAACTAACTTACAAAAAGCCCAACAGCTGAGTAAACCAGTTTTTCATTTTTTTGGTGCATTTCCTTGGTCACGTCAGACAAAAACATCAACAAACCATAAATAGAACAAGAGTGAAAGTGGTGGAAGGATTGTAGTGTGATTGGACCGAGGGCAGGCAGCCGCAGTTGAGGTCCGAGATTCAGAGTGCCAAAAAAGCGTACAAAAAGCACTTACATTCATGTCCCGCGCTGTTGCTGTCAGTCCTTGGAAATCCCATCGGCCTTCTACCCCTTTCCTTGGTGGCCAAATCGAATGTCAGTTGCAATGGCCACCACCAAAGACCTTGGAATGCTACCACGTAGAGTCACCAATTTCGTATGCCTGTTATAAGTTAGTGAATAGAACCGCTCTCGTAGAGGTTTGTATGGCGACTGGAGAGAAGTTTTGATACTTGGCTTGGTAGAGAGGAGTAGCTAGCTAGGCCAGAAACTCGTCATACTCGTACCTCCCCCGAGCACACGAATCCTGTTACCGTAGAGGCCTCGCGGTAGGTATAGCTAATCCAATCAGTTTGTATCGCTAGAGCTGTACAAATATGCCTTTGGGCCAGTCCGGGGCTGCCCTCCACACTAAGCATCTATTTTAACCATATGACTATTTATATATATTTCGACACCGATCACCCACAATACCGAACACTGTAAATAGACAACACGCCGAACAGACGTAAGTACACCGAACCACCAAAGAACCACTGGTCCCCAACAAGAACAACACCACCGAACCACCCACGAAAAGAACAACCAGAACTTTTGTCGAACGCCGCCACACGAGCGCATGCTACTCAATTAAAAAAGAGGCTATATAGATCCTAAAGCAATCCAACGCTTTACACCTTCTCAACACTCTGTCTTATACCTCTTTCGCTCTCGCTCTTTCAGTATATATACCAGTTTGTCAATATCCATATAGCTAATATATCTCTCTCCTTCTTGTTCCGGCAAGAACCATTTGAACTTGCACCTACTTGCTCGCAAGAAACGAATCGAATTCTCACACCAACAACCAAAACCAACCAACCAACCCAACCACTAACAACACCAAACTAATCTAGCTCTTCTTGCTCAACAACCTGGAAATGTATCTAATATATAAAACGCAAAAACCAGTCATTTGCAACCCGTAAACTCCTGGCATCTAAACCGAACCCTCGAACCATATAGAACCGTAGCGCTAAACGAATCTCCACCTAAACGATAAACCCTAAAAGAAACCAAAATCGAAGCAACATTTGAACTTGCATTTATGCAGATCCATTTGATCAGATGGTAGAGTTGCAACTCCACATAATATCGTATCGTTCATGATGTCGAGCCCATCATGCGTTCATATTATGTCATGTATTTATATATATTAACCCGTTCCGATACCGAATCCAAAATATTCCGTAATACCGCCTTTCCAACCTCCAAAAGCCGTTGTAGAGAGAGACTTGACAAATCATTTGCATGCGATGTGCCGAATTCCCATCTTAATGCCTATTTAGGCGCGGTCTTCGCTCTTGCTCCCACTCTCGTGTCGTCTCTTTCTTCGTGGCACGTAGCAAATTAAATGAGGCGCGCATGTGGGCGTGGCAAATTGGCAACACGTAGCGCAAGTGTAAAAGGGGGTGAGTCGGGGGGCGTCTTCAGTCGACTTCCAGTTCAATTTACAAATATTCCGAGACCAAGAAAAACTTGCGCTACTTTCAAAGTTTTTCCTGTCCCTCCTTTGCCTTACTAATGGGTCAAAGTTGGAAGGATGGGTCCATCACGCCCCCCTAACCACTAAGCTCTTGCAAAGTTGGAATGTTTTTTGTAAAACCAAATTAATACCCAAAGATGTTGCGAACATTTTGTGCCCATTCTGTCGGTTCTAAGCGACATAAAAGGAGAAATACCTTCAGAGATTTTTAACCTTAGACCATCTCATTGGGTATAAACTTTCAGAGAGCATCCCTGCTTTTTATATATATGTGTATATACCCTTGGCCAACTCCCTCCCCCCTTCCTGGCCCCGATTTCTGTTGGACCCGATTCGACTTTTGAGTTCGCAGCATACTCAGGCATATACTCATCCACACTTAAGCACACTTCATTCCGAGATCAAGATCAATGAAACCGATAAATGCTAATTCTAAATAGCCAACAAAGAAAAAAGATCCCGTCTTCTATCTCCAATTCGTTCGGCCCGAAAGGCGCTGCGGAAAACAAAACCTCGAACAGATACAAAGATACAGAACCTATACTGCCCAAATACTGAACCCACATACCTCCCCGAAGTCCTCGATATGTCTACGAAAACACGAGTACACGAACACACACGCCACCAAGGATACAGAAACACTTGAACATACATAAACGTACGCTTTTTGATTTCCATTTTGATTGTGTCATTTGTTTTTGTGTGGTTGTTATTGTATTTTTCAAAACGAAAACGAAATTCTTTTGTTTCAGGAGTTACAATTCTTCTATCGCTCACAGTGTTTCTCAACCTTGTAGCTGAGACATTGCCCCAAGTATCTGATGCAATCCCCTTGTTAGGTAGCGATTGCATTTAAAACATACTTACCAAATGCAAATATATATTCAAATTTGTCAAAACAAAACCAAAGAATAATTAAAAAGTACTTAATATGATTTACACGTACACGCCTAAAGATATATATGTATATATCGCCGTATATATACATATATATGTAACTACATATATATATTCATGAATATTATTGTTATTGTTGTTACCTATATATATACATATCTGTTACGATTATATTACTCACACACATTGCTAAATTGTTCGCATATATAATCCCCAAACAAACCAAAGCCAAAAAGAAACCAAACCGAACTTAAACTTAAATAAAGTATTAGTCTAACCAACCAAGTCAAACAATATCCAACTCTAAAGTGACAAAAGTTGTTAAATGTTATTTGTGTACGTCGTACTATGTTTACTAATTACAACAACTTTGCTAAGTACTTACTAACTAAACCAAACCAAACTAAACCAAATCAATTCTAATTCCAACTCGTTCTCTCTGTCCCACCCTATCTTCTGAATCGTTCTGAATTTGAAGTTATAATATCAAATACAAATATATATCAATATATATCGAAGCAGTTTCTTAGTTGATCATACTATCTTCTGTTGCCTCTATATCTCTCTCTCTATCACTATGCCTATATCCTACTATATATTCATTTGAACAATCAACAATCTTTTTGGTTTGCTTCTTATTCAAGTCAGCGTAGATTAACAACAAATCCCCAGCTAGCCAGCAAAGAACACCAGTTAGGCAGTCTTTTAAATGCTATCGTTATCTATATGTACTTCCGATCTATACTTCCTTCACTTCCGTTTCAACTTTCTCTTCAATTTCTTCCTCACAGCCTCGTTGAAGTTCCAACGATGCCGCACCAATGATCAAGTTCCCTTCAATATATATATACTCAATTCCCTGAACTAAACCGGCGATGCGTTAGTGATGTACTAGATTAACTTCCATTCAAAATCGATTCGAAAAATTAATTCCAAAATTTAAATTTCAAACTCTATCTAATACATCGAAGCGTCGCCTTGGCAAGTTCCTTCTGTAATTATTCAACTTGTGCAAAAATAAATATATACGATTATGTATACAATATTTTCGAACTATATAATAACTGTTATGTATTGCAGTACACCTTGCTTGTACTCTTTTCGCTTCGTTAAAACCGCCACTCCCTAATTTCAACCCATATGTAATTACAAAAGATACTTATGAGACAGATTTCAATGCAAGTGAGTTTGGGATAATACTTGTGAAAAGAAAACGAAGGCGCATACAAATATGCTAAATGATGTCGTCGTCACAGACACTCAACCAAAAAAAAAAAAAAATAAAGAAAGAAATCAATTAAAGAAAAGAAAGAAAGAAGTTTTTTGTCTTGTATCGTATGATTTGACTTTTTTGCTAACAGCTTTGATTTGTGTTTGATTTGGTTCTCTCACTCTCACTATCACTATCACGCCACCCAACTCACTCGTTCATGAATAGATAATCGAATTTTGCATTGCTCCACCATCACCGCCACAAAATAAGAAGATATATTTTTCACCCTCGGTTTGCCCATGAGTACTGCCACCATCTTAAAGCTCGTTCTCGTTATCGTTATCGTTATCGTTATCGCTCGCTCACCCATCACACAGAAAACTCTCAGTCATGACCACGACCACCCACCAACTACCCACCGCCCACGAACCACCACCCACAAGAACCACCCACACACGCTACTTTAACTTAACTTTCTTAGCTATTGTCTATGCCACCCCACCCATCCTAAATCCCGATCACATTCGTATACCCCCCTCTTTGCGAACTCACCTTCGATATACTGTTTGACCCATTTCTCGGAATGATATTTTTTGCTCGAGAACCTTTTTGAGAACTCAAACTGTGAACGAAAACATTCAAATTCCAATTGAATAATGTCTTATGTAAATACTGATCGCTCGATTAAACATATCAAATCTGGTATTACAAAAATATCATTTCGTTGAGATCCGCTTATTTTGTTTGTTTGTTGAAATGGGTCGCGGATTCGTTTGCTTACAGATAACAGAAATAATAAATATCCACTTGGTATGCACTCCCACCACCAACAATCAAACAACGAAAAAATCAAATTATGCTTAAAGATCGGGTGGTCTTTTGTGATTATGGTTAAGATGGGTTGTGTTCTCTACGAGAAGGTTCAGCCAAAAAATATCATTTAGTCTAACCCCGAAGCTTTACAAGAGACCAGCAACGATCGACTTTGATCGGTAGCTCTTCTCTGAATCCCAATCCTGATCTCCCCACTCTATTAGAAACCGAAGACACTGGGACCGAACTTCAGAACGACGAAGACTTCAGCAAACTGACGAGACTTTTCCCGATCCACATACACACGAGATCTGACCAAATTTGACAAAATATTTTACAGGTGTCACTATACTACTGTCGCAAACAGTTTTCTCCCTGCTCGTCGGCAATGTCATTACGAAAACCAGCGAAGCTGTACCGCTCTTAGGTATTCGAACTTTCAATTGACTCGTTTGTAACTTTGAGTTTATCATTTCGAAAAAAAATATAACAAAATCAACATCCAACCAAACTAAATTTAAATTTTAGAGCTTTAAAAACAACCAAAACTTTTCTCTCTTTTAGATGATAAATCAAAAAATGAATATCAAAACCAAAAACGATTGTACAAAGTACTCTTTAGACATAACGAAAGTTTGCGCTAAAAATCAAAGTGAATCTTGTAAAAACCAAACTAGACCGACTAAAGTAGGTAAAAGAATGTTAAGCGATGGAGAGCATGATCCAATTCCAAATGGATAAACACGCGTTGCAGATGATGAACCAAGAGTATTTTTGGAACCCATGCCCGAACCCAAGAACTAAACCGAACCCAACCGAACAACCTCTGCTTCTTTAGACTTTTGGCTGAACCTCTTTGACTCTGAGACAAGCTCCAACTAACACGATAACCACACTTGATTCTATCCCGATTCTGTTTCCGATTTTGCGTTTGGGGGTGGCCTTGCTTTGCTTATCCACCCACCCGCAAACCGGAAATGCTATGTACATATTTAATTCTACGCTATAGGTAATCGCAATTAGCCAATAGGCGTTGTTCCTCATACCCAAGTATCAAAAGCCTACTCAAAACAATGAACTAATTAAATCGACTATTAAATCGTTATTAAATATTCAGAGAGCATACAGTAAACTGCAGAAACGCTAAATCAATCGCAAACACATAATTCGTTCGCTAAAGCAATTAAAATATCGATTCCTAGCATTCTCTAGAACAAGTTTAAAATAACTAACCCAAACACGAAAAACCGATGAACCCAGCCCACACCAAAATTGCTTGCTGTTCGTATTTTATTAGAGTAGAAAGAGCAAAGAAAAGTAAAATTAAACAAAAATGGTCTCATTCCAACTTGCCGAAATTGTTTTTTTTAAGGAAAACGTTGAATAAAACTAATATCTTGAAATGCCTTGAAATGTATTAACGTTTTGTAAAGCAACGGTTTATTAAACGTAAATATATCACAAATTTGTACCTAAAAAATTTTTGAAAAAATTCAAATTTGTTTTCAAATTAAGCGATTTATTATATTTAATTAATTTTAGAAATTTAAAACAATTACAATCATGAAATATAAATAATTTGACTGTCCTTTGCTCAAATTTCGTCCTCAATTGCCAAAGCAAAACCCACGCATGATCCCCAGTGAAAACAGTTTGCACTAAACTGCATGATGAAGAATGAAACCTAAAAGTATTGAGTAAACATCAAATATAGTGGCTTTCATTAGACATTACTTAGTAGCATACACAAAGTAAAATAATATAGAGTAAAGTAACATAGTCACGGCATTGTAACAACACAGTATTTTGATCACGCTACTTTCTCTAATCGTAAATCTAACAAAAGTCTTTCATGAAATGAAGCTAAACTAAAGTAATGTTGTACGATTTTTGTAAATTATAATTTCAAGCTTATGTTCTTAGTGTTTCGATGATTTGAAGAGTCCCTTGAGCACCACTCTAATATAGGGTTTTTCTCTGCTCTCTGTTCACCCCACAAACCGCAACTCGCAACCTGCAATCCCAAAAAAACCCGCACCATCCTTAAATAGGCACCTACTTCAACTGCATCATGTTTATGGTCGCATCGTCGGTGGTGTTGACAGTAGTGGTGCTCAACTATCACCATCGCACAGCGGACATCCACGAGATGCCACCGTGGGTGAGTTAATCATATCATAGCACCCCCACTGTTCCCGGCCTGATTTTTGCCTCCCCGGTTGCCAGATTAAATCCGTTTTCCTACAATGGCTGCCCTGGATCTTGCGGATGGGTCGACCAGGCCGCAAGATCACACGCAAAACAATACTATTAAGCAATCGCATGAAGGAGCTGGAGCTGAAGGAGCGCTCCTCCAAGTCCCTGTTGGCCAATGTCCTCGACATTGACGACGACTTTCGGCACACAATATCAGGCTCGCAGACCGCTATCGGTTCGTCGGCGTAAGTCATTAACTTTGTATTTCCATAAAGCTCTGATTAACCCGTTTTGCATATGCACCTTTGCAGTAGCTTTGGTCGTCCCACAACGGTGGAGGAGCACCACACGGCCATCGGCTGCAATCACAAAGATCTTCACCTAATTCTCAAAGAATTGCAATTTATTACGGCGCGCATGCGCAAAGCTGACGACGAAGCGGAATTGATTGGCGATTGGAAGTTCGCGGCAATGGTTGTGGATAGGTAGGTTTCAATATCATTGCATCATTCCGCTAATACGCAAAAATATAAAGTTGAAAAATAATTATCTAAATGTGATAAGCTTAAAAAAAGTGTTTGCTAAATGCGATGTTACTTTCGTCTGGAAAACTAAATTGGAGCTACTTTGAAAGTACTTTTATCTCTATTTTAAAACAACTTAATCCTGTAAAACAAAATCAAGAGCATTTGCGGCTTGATTTCAAGAATGTTTTTTCTCGAACATGTGAGAAGCTAAATTCCGCATTGAGATAATTTGGACTGGTTTTTTTTAAACAAAGTTTCTGGCAAGAGCTACCTTATCATCTACCATTTCATCATCAAGACCAACAAGTCTTTTTTTTGTAAGAACAAACATTACATAAGATTGAGAACAAGGTTTAGTAGTTTGATAATTTGAAGCAGCCATTATCCGCAATGCTCACACGATTATGGACTTCAAGATATGTACTCGAGATTGGGTGTGAACTTATTGAACCAGAGCCGGCAGCTTTCGACAGTCGCCTGCCCGGCAAGTCAAACAATTAGGCCACACGACTTCCGGCGGAATGAACGCACACAGTCGCAGACGCCCACGCATGCACACAGACACACACGCACGCACAGTCACCCATACACGTGGCGCAAATATTGAAAGATGGCCGACTACCGGTCGGACGCCATTTTGTTTGGAGGCCCTGCTGATTTGTTTGCTAACGCTCTGCTTACTCTTCTACTCCACAGATTTTGTTTAATTGTTTTCACGCTCTTCACGATTATTGCAACCGTTACTGTGCTGCTCTCGGCTCCGCACATAATCGTGCAATAAGGACGCTCGAATTAGACAATTAAGCTACGGATATGGAAACGTCTGCGGATGGGAGATGCCTAGTTAAGTTCTTTTTTGAAAAACCAAAAACTAGCGAAGCTGCTTCGAAACAAAGCAAAAAAAAACCACAAAAAAATAATACAAATAAAAAATTGTTAATTACATTTTTAAGTAAAACAAAGAGCAAAGAAATGTCGCAAGGAAAAAAAAACAGAAACGAGACAAATTCATGTACTAAAAAATATTTTATGGACAAACCAAACAAAAAAGCAAAAATTACTGCCGTACAAGAACCGAAAAAAGTGTTAAGTAAGCTACACTCACATACACACACACAAAATTATAAGAATTAAGCGAACAACAAGAAGTGAAACAAAAATTTGCATAGGAATAGCCAAAAGAAAGTTGGTGGAGCAGGATGAGAAGAACAACAAAGGAACATCGCGGGACAGGACACACAAGGGTTACATATGTGTAAACCCACTGACACAGACAGACCCATCACATACATGTAGGTAACTGTATGTACAATAACAGAGTTATAAGTTAATTAATATGCTGAGTTGATATAATTTATGTACGACGAACAGACGACAGACACACACACACACTTACATCTAAGATATATGATATATATATATAAGAGATTGTTCCTATGAGACATTAGATATGTATTTAAAATGGCAACACACTCACGTACAGAGACACACAGACACTGAAGCACTTAATTGACAAATACAAAAACAAGGGAAAGAATCCATTTATTCGTAGGAAAGGACGAAAACAGGAGAAGGACAGAAGATTGGGGGGTATACGTTATGGTCTGATGACCCTTTGTTGTCTGCATTTTTAAGCTATAATATTTTTTCTTTCTGTTTTCATTTTGGGATCACGTGGACCAACAATATTTTGTTTGATTTCCTTCATTCCAGTTTGCAAACAAAATATGATCCCAATGAAGAAACTTTTACGAAAACCTACTTTCGTTCGTATCCAATTCCGATTAAATTCTCACTTCCAATTTTATGTGCTTTTATTTTTGCATCCGTTGGAACGCTTTCAAAGAGTTGTTTGCAAGATAGATTGTAAATGGTAACAAACTGACACATAATAATGGATATTACAAAGGTCTATATATACATACATATACTCATAGTGAATTGAATTAATTTTTAAAAGACGCATTCACGAACACATTGAGGAAGTATGTTCGTTGAACATCATGTTTTTAGAAAATTTATTGTTGAAATATTGTAGCAAATTGAGTAAGCATAAAGACAAACGACCCGAGGGCGAAACAACCGAGTTATAGTCACCAATTAATTAGTCAAAGTAATAAACGGAAATCGAAAACCAGAGAAACCAAAAAACCGAACTAGCAATACCAGATGAACAGGTGTATATATATTTTATGACACATATATCACCGCATATATACATACACATATATATATGGATATATTTTTAATAAATCGATACGGAAACGAGCAAAACTAAAGACACTAAGCAGAAAGGAGAAGCAAAGCGGCGCAAGAACATAACCCCACTAAGCCAACCAACCAACCCAACTCAATGCCACTCGAAATCACATAAAAGAAAATCACAATTTTGTTGGAAATTTCGCATAGTTTTCGAATGATTTCTCTCTGTCTATATCTATGTATATCCCGGTGTATTCCTAGAAACGAGCTTCGAATTTTTTCTACTTTACTCTGCTCTCCCCTTACACAAAGCAAAACAGTGATATTTACGGTATAGCCCCCAAAAAGACGAACTCAAACTCGAACACTCTTTCCGGAACCCACCTAAGAAACCTTTAAACGTGAATGTTTTCTACACAAAAACCAAAATCAATGAAATACCTACCTCCTTGTTGAAAGAGAAGAAACGATAATGATTGAAGGACGAAGAAGTATAGCAACACTGCCGAGTTAATCGCACTCCTCTCTCCCCTTGTCGAGTAACCCAGCCCCAATTTTTTTTACGTTGTCCTGCCAAAAGAGAATTTCTAACAGAATTGTGTGACGAACAACAAGCTACTTTTGATAGCCAGACGAAAAGTTTACTTAACGGAAATAAGATCGGCCCTATAGCTACACCCGCTGTCAGAATGTCAGAAGGAACCCAATCGAGTGCTGAATCAACTGAAGGAACTGCAGATCAGATCTAAGCGTTATATGTGTATACACTCACTTTGTATGTTTTATTTGCATTTACATTTAAATTTAGATTCGATATTTGATATGAGACGACTTTTACTTACGCCCAGAGCGATGCATAATCCTACCGAAAACTGCTCTGTCCCCATGAGGTTGTTGTTTTTCGATTGTTAGCCAAATTCGAGGGCGAATATTCCAATTCAAAATCAGATTTAAATCGATATTGAGATCTTGAGTTTAAGTATCAGTGTGAGGAAAATCCGCATCAGAATCTGAATGCTTATAATATGGAGAGATAGAGTTGAGGAGGGTGTGTGCATTTTAAATTTAATTTTTTTTATAATTAATTTAGTGCTAATCTTTGAGCAGCTAGGCGCATAATTAGAACTATGTATATGTGTATGGATGTCTTTTTGATAAAAAGAAGCTGTTTTAAAAAGCAAACCATTTTCTACACTCTTTAAAAGATTGAACTCTACATGTACGAGATTATGTATAATACAAGTAATAATAAAATAGCGTTAACTAGGCAATTATAAAAATGAGGTGACCTGCAGAAGGAGCCATAAACTAAGCGTCCTACATTAGGAGAGGGCAACCTACGCGATTACCCGAGATAACGATATAATGAGATAACGACGGGTGGCAAGAAAAAACTAAAACGATAAACGAATTTAAAAATGAAAATGAAATTACCGCGAAAACCAAACTTGTAGTAAAGGAACATGTTTTTTCATTTGAAAACTCTACTACTTACTTACTTACTTTGCAAGTAATAACTAATTTCCTCTGATCAGAGTTACACGCAATCGCGAAATGCAAAAAGCTAATTACAAAACGGTTGGTACACGCCCACACACACAGTCAGACATGAAGCATTCGAATTGTTCGTATTGTATTACAAAAATAAAGAAATCCGAAAAGCAAACCGAAGAGTTCGATTTTCGTTTCAATTGCACTCCGCATGTTCACCCCCAGGGCAATTAAACAGAGTTCAACAATAAATAGCGCATTAAAAACCGATTCGAGACACTTTTTTAAACAAGGCAAATATATTTAAATTTAGCATTTATCTAAACGACAAGAAAAACTTAGTCTATAAACTGCAAATGTTTAGCACCAAACTCACCCGGGCAGAAACCTACAAGCCATCCCGAGTCCAAATCCAAATCCAGACCTCCGCCTGTGTCCCAAGTCTAACTACCATCAATTTAAATAGCTATTTGCATAATTATTAAACCGTTACTGAATTTCTGTCGATTGCCAAACGCAAAAAAAAACCATAAAATCTTCCCAAAAATTATGCATGTAAAAAAAATGGCTAAAACAGAAAGAAAAAGAAAAAATTAGCAAGAAGTCTGTTGTCGATAAGTATTATTGGCAGACAAATAACTTTCGTCACATTGACGATAATAATTAATTGTAAGCGAAAAACAAAGGAATTAAATGATTTAAATAATAAACAAATTAATATTAAAAATCGAGAGACATGATTGCAACAAAAACACAAAAACTGAATAAAAATTTATTTTGAAAAGAGAATTAAAAGGACGAGTGTTTTTTTTCCGAATTTTCAGGTACAGATTTAAGTAAGACAAATACGTCATGATATTTTAAGAAGTACTCTTAAATTAAATTGACCAACAAAATAACAGCACAGTTTGAAAATTAGTAGGACCGCAAGTCGACCGTTAAAATAGTGAATGATAAATACTAAAATATACTGCACAGATAGATCGAAAGAATCCGATACTTTCAAGCAAATATTATCGATGACAGTTTGTTTTTGTTTTGTTTAGCTAGAGGATTATACTAAATAATTTTTTGTATTGCTAATTGCCAGCAATTCAATCAGTAAAAATAACGGAGTGCCAGCAAAACATTCAAGGAAGTGTAATACAAATAATTATAATCCAAAGGAGTCCCAAGTTTTGGCCTAAAATTACCTGTCTTCGTTAAAACGGCAATGGACCTGCGGAAGTTGTGCAGGATATGCTTTGTGGACAGCGCTGCGGTGGACATCAGGGAGCACAGGAGCAGCGGCAGTTCGGATCACACAGTCCTGGAGCTGATACAGGCCATGTTCGGCTGGGTAAGATCATAGAAGTGAGTTTAAATCCAATCATAGCACACAATCTCCTCCAGGATATAGCCCTAAATCTAACTGAGGAGCTGCCCATGATCTGCAATATATGTCTGGAAGAGTGCCAGCAGCACTACGCCTTCTTCCGGAAGCTCAAGTTCGCCAATCAGCAGCTCCTTCAGCTCTACAACGAAGCGGAGGTGGAGATGTGCCAGGATGTGGAAGTTTTAGAGGATCTTAAGGAGCAGCATAAGCTTGAAGTGACTGAGATGGCTGGAGGAGAAAAAGAGGAATGGGAGGAGTTTATACCCCTGGATATTATAGTATTAGAACCCGATCATCTGACCGACACAAAACCAACTGAGAAAATAGTCGACACCGTGCCAAAACCCTCACAGAAGCTGGCCAATCAGGACTCGCTCATCGTGTCCGAGTTTCTGCCCGCCACCACGACCCAGCCACGTCTGGATCTGTCCGACTCGCGGCTACAGCAACTGGAGCCACCTGCCTACGAAATGCGCACCGTGGACTACGCGGCTGTCGAACTAAAGCACTACAACCTGGACGAGTACAACGAGGCCAATCGCCTGCTGGACGTGGAGCCCAGTGGAAGTCAGGCCATCTACAAGTGTCAGTACTGCCCGTTGGCCTACGCCTCGCCGCAGTATCTAAAGACCCATGTGCGCAACTCTCACGTCTGCAAGTATTGCACCACCGCCTTTGCCAAGGTGCGCGATCTCAACGAGCACATCCGCCGAAAGCACTCAAACCACCAGTGTGTTGTCTGCTCCAACAGCTTCAGCACCAGCAGCAACCTAAGGGCTCATTTGAAGAAAATCCACGGCGTTCAGCTACCCGCTCAGGTGGCACTGCTTGATTACAAGCCGGCATCCGCGGACCGGGACAGTCCTCGCACTTAATAAAGTGGACTTACTTTTACAAAATTTTAAGACTTTTTACTTCCTAAATATTTATGTCTAAAATATCTGGGGACGTGGGTCATAAACATTTTCCATTTTTTACCATGTTACATCTTACATTTTTATAAGCCATTGGCTAGTTTATTTCCCAGAATAGCTGGGACTTTTCTCTCACAGGATCTCCTTTAAGTATGTCTTCTCCATTAATGTACATGGGTGTGAACTCCCTGTAGGCTATGCAAACACGACGCTCCTGCACATCCTCGCGCAGCACAGAATGCTCGAACTGGTACCTCGCTGGTCCATACAAAACAATCAGGGAGAGGCTAAAAAGCAAAACCGGGTTTAGTATGACAATGAGTAGTGTATAATATCTGAGCTTACTTGGGCATAGGAATGCGGAGAACCTTTCCCTCATATTTGGCTAGCTCGTCTTCACTTAGTAGCGGCGCCAGAAGCTCCTTCTCGTAGTGGGACACCAAGTCCAGATTATACTTGCCCGGTTGCTGGACTTTGAAGGGAGTGAGGGTTAGCACGGCGTCGCCAAGGCAGTTGACTGTGACCACGCGTTCGCCCCAGATCCAGCAGTCGTCCACGTGAGGATCTATACTGGCTCCTTTGCTGGGCTCGTACTCCAGGGAGCACTGTTCGATGGTCTGGAAGTTACGAAGCAGAGGAACCTCATCGAAGCGTCGCTGCACGTACTCCGTTGTTCGGGGAAATCCAGCAAAGGATCCAACCTGGAGTTTGCGCTTCTTAAAGTTCGTCTTGGGTCCGAAGTTCTGTTTGCGTCGTCCGCTCTGCGAGATGTCCCAGGGCAAAGCGTCCAGGTCGGCCAAAAGCTGAGAGCCCTCCTTCGTGGTGAGGAACTCCTCTTGCACTAGGATTCCCGGCAGAGGAAGGCCCTCGTTCTTCTTGTGTTCTCCATGGGCTCCTTGCACCTTGGTCGTGTCCCAACCAGGCTGCAGAAGTTCGCATTGCACGCAATACGACCAAGATTCCAGTTGCTGGAACTGTTCCTGGAGCGAGGGCTTTGCTATCTGAAAGTCCTGTTCGCAACTCAAACAGGTGCGCACGCCCTTGCAACCACAAGGACGAATTGTATTCATCCTGGAAATTGCACCAAAACACGCTAGTAATAGAGATGGACAAAGATCGATATATATTTATATCGGCAAAAAAAAAATACCAAAAACCAGCAGATGTTTATTGCAACAGCTTGCTGTTAAGTCGTTAGTTGGCGGGCTGTTAACCAATTTGAATTATAACAGAAGATGCAATCAGAACATTTTCTGACCTTTCATAAGTAATTATTAAGTAATAATTTAGATACATTGTCTTAAGGACCTAACCATATTTTTAATTTTTTATTCTCTTCTGTTCGGATTTTTTCCTTTTGATTTAATTATTTCCTTTTTAGACTCATACATTTTTAATAAATATTTTTTTGGCTATTTATCGATGATGGTAATGCATGATCAATTGTAACTCCAAAAATCTTCCCAGCTATACAATAAAGAAACAACCCAAGTTTAATTTTCTTAAGATATTTTATTTCTTGTGTTCAGGTCTAGATTGCTTTCCACAAATACTTAATTTAAACCTGTTTCAATCAAACAAATGCTGCTTGGTGATCAATACTAATCGTTATTTTCTTCTCCAGCTAGTCTTACACTTTCTAACGGTGCCCGAGCTGAATCCAGGTTTTTCCAATATGGAACAAGATAATAATAATAAGCTCAGCCCGGGCGATGCGATGAATCCTTTTTTTTCTTTACAAATGGAGCTTGGGTGATCAGTCTTTTGGTGCAGATCCAGCTGCAGGTGCAATCGATCTATCCATTAGATTTTAAGGCAGCCGCGATGGGAGCCACAGCGGGCGTAAACCTCCTCGAAGGAGCGGATGAGCTCGTCCATTCCGCGGAGCAAACCCTCCTCCCGATTTCCTGGAGTCCAGGGGCTGCGGTGGTCTACCCTCACCTGAGGCGGCAGTTCCCGGCACTTGGCAAAGTCAATCAGCCACACGCCAACGCGGTCATCGTCGTAAACGATGAAGATGCTGGAGCCAACGATCTCGTGGCGGGCAAAGAAGGACGACTGCTCGATGACCAGGCGCATGTGCTTCAGTCGCTTCAGCAGCTCCTTCTGCACGGATCGCCGTGCGGCCAGGAACTGTTCGATGGTCTGGCCAATCTGCTCGCTAGTTCGGCAGGTCTTCAGATCCTTGACAGGCGGACGTCCGCGCAGGCGCAGCGCTTCGATCCGGAAACCCTTTGACTGCGAGGAGGAGAGCGACTCTCGGAAAGTCATGTATCGCAACTTGGTAATCGCCCGTGCCTCGTGCTCCGCCGGCGTGGGAGCTCCCGCATCCACGGCGATCATCTTCTGGTAGAGATCTGGTCGCAGGGTGGCATTGCTGACCTCCGATTCGAGAAAGGTGCGGCTGCCCATCTTGATGTCCATCACACACGGATCCCGGAAGCCCGACAGCAGATCCTGCAGCTCGATGTAGTGCTGCCCCTGCATCTCCTGTATGCCAAAGTAGGCGGGCACTATCTGAGCGGTCTGTGGCTCCTGGCAGATCAGTCGGTAGGCATGGACCTCGTTGTCTTCGAGACCCGAGATCCTCTTCCGCACTATTCCGGTGGACGTGGGAACAATGCTGAAAAAAAAGGAAAAAGGTTTAAAGTTAATAATCTGAATGAACTCTGCTTAAATTTCTTTATATAGCAAGACTCTGCATTAACCCAAATTACACAATAAATAAATGGTTTTAATATTTATAAAACAAAGAGCACTTTAAGAGATAAAAACTTAAACCCGATTGGAACATTTCCCCTTCAGAGCTGATAAAACAGAGTTTTTTCCTGCCATATACCAATGACCCCTGTATCTTTTTAGATGCTTACCTCTCTGGGTGACCGGAAAGCTGCATCCAACCCTTGGGCTTTGCCTGCGTCTGAGTCTGCTGGTGCTGGAGGAGATGTGGCGTTGCTGGGGCACTCAACTCTAGGGCATTCTGGAAACAAAAGAAAAAAGGTTTTAGTACAGAAGGAGTACGAATTCATTGATAAATCGGCGTTTTATCACAGCTGGGAACGGGTTTAAGGCGCTCTTTCGCCAGTGCGAAACATTACTGTCCAACGCCCGGCTGCGATTATAAATAATGAAACAAATTTTATTTGCCAGCCCGAGCGCCACGCCCCAAGCCTCGTAAACGTGAAATTTATGCAGGCAGTGCGAATTGCCAGGCCAACGGATCGCGAATTGACCGAGGCTTCGAGCAGGAAGCTTTGGGGTTGCTCTGGTGGAAAGTTTCTGCCCAATTGACATGACATGTGGGTAAACAACGGGTACTTACAATGGCCAAGAACTTGAGCAGGGACATCTGGGCAGGGGCCGCGGTGGGGGCCTGAGACGGGATGTGATTCTTCTGAGCCTGGGCCGCTCTTTGTAGACTCAAATAGTCGGCCAAGTTGTCGCAGTTCTCATTGGGTATGCGCTGCAATGAGAGAGATGGAAAGGTCTATGGTTAGTTGACAAGTAAACAAACAGTCAAATAAAACTATTAGCACCTAAATGTTATTGAAAACTTTCAATTGCATTCTATGACCAACTGTGACTCACGAAGGCGTTAATTCAAGCCGAATGCATTGGCAAGCGGCGAATAAGTTCTAGGCGGTCCCCTTTTTGTTTATGCTTATATAAAAAGAGACGGAGCAGCTTGATGGGTCGTCGTGTGTGGTTTACGACCGATCCCCGGCACTGCCGTGTCCCTAATGAGGCACTTAGTATGCAAAGTTGGCGTTTGTTTTTGTGCTGCCTATGCGAATTGAGCCATAAGCATTGGCCATAACAAATAACGACCTGTCAGCGTAGAAGGCGATCCAATCCAATCCGATAAAATCCGTTCCGAACCGATCCTCACTCCTCACTCCGCCGCTTTGATTAATTGACTAATTAAGGTAAATGCCTCGGAACTTGTTTATGCCCCGCTTCTTATATAGCTTCTGCTCTTGTTTTTTTCACTATCTCCCCACTATTATCGTATCTTAACTGCCCAGATAACGCTGCGTCTTTTTTACAAGGCAGATTCCTACCAACGGCCGTAATCTTGGGTTAATAGCATTGCTCCGACTGCGAATCTTTACGTAAGAGTAAAGGCAAATTTGCATATGTGGCACAAATTCGTCACGCGTATCAAGAGGAGCGAGGAATGGGGTGCATGGCACTGCCACAGTGAACACCCGTTGCCAGGGTCATCGCTCCTTATCAGCTGGGGTATGGTATGATCTCGGTCTTATCATTTTGCGGCAGTTAGCGGTTGGCAAATGTTTGATTTGAGGGCGCAAATACCCGGGCTTACCCGCTAAACCCCCTGAAATGGGTTAGAGATAATGAATGGCGCCCCACGCGATTCTGCTGACCGCATAATTGCTTTGAATGTGAAATTTTATATAGCAAAACTTTATGGTAATAGGCCCCATTCAAACTCTTTGGCCTTCTCTGATCGAATTTCTGTATTGATGGCAAACCAAAAACCCCCTATTATGTATTAATTAGGAGCTAATAAGATGTCACATTCGTTTGAGGTGGGGCATACCGCCTATCAAATTCCATTAACCAATATTCGAGGTTCGACGATCGTGTCGTCAGCGCTGACCTTTATCGAGAGTTACACGTTACGCTCCGGAGTTAACGGGGATTTAATAATAGCAACGAGCGAACTAATCGACGTCAGCGGCTTTTATTCATTGACTACTTGTTTTACAACTGCATTTACTACAGATTGTCAACGAGCCCATTCCTACATTCGATCCAATATTCGCACATTTTTGCACGTACACCACACCTGAGTAAAATTAGCACATAGGCAGTAATTTGGATTAGTTTAAGTGCGTCATTCTGTGTGTGAAACTGGGCCTAGTACTGAGCATTATTACTTCATTTTTATATGCCATTACATGTTTAATTATCTCATCGTCTGGACTCTGTTCACTCGTGTATGCAAACATCTGAGGGAAAATTGGTGAGGGAAAACCTCAGCGAAAATCACTTGTGACAGATGGAAATCCAAACCGCAAAGTGAGCAAAAACAATAATTAACTTTAACTCTGACATGGGGTAAAAAATTACGGCATTTTTCGCTTGAGCGATTCGGTTCGCGTTTATTAAGGTTCAAATTCAAATTCGAGATCGAGTTCGGGTTCGGGTTCTGAGTGCGTTTCGGCCCCGTTTCAAGCCTCAGTGTTATTTTTAGTTATATTTTTTGTTTTTTGATATTCCGGCGTTTAACTAAGCTCACAGTTTAGTAGTGTTTATTTATGACTACTTAGCATTTTCGATAGCCGCCGGACGAACGTGTTAACGTACAGAAACAGAAACAGAAAAAAAATTAAAGCACACAAAAGAGTCAAAATCAATTTATGCGCGTGACGTCAAGGCGCTTTGGCTGAGCTGTTAATTAAACAAAATCAACCTGCCGAAATTTTTTCGACTGTCCGAATGTTCGATTCTTGAGCACCCAGAGGGCACCTCCAGCTCATGTTAAGTTTTTGATCCCAGGGCCTATAAACATACTCTTTTGGCCCTGAACCTGCAACGTGCCACCGAAACCCGTTTTTCCAGGATCCACGCTCTGGGGGCGTGACTCAGGTGCAGCAGCCTTCGCAGGTTTTGTAGAACACAACCCTGACATTATAAGAACCCCCAGACGATGCCATAATTTTGGACCAGACTGTCCGGGGGGGTTTCATCGATATATCGATAGTCTCGATTCGCCGGGGAGTTTATTTGCATTGACGTCAATCCAGCGAACGGAGGGCGAGGGGCTCGCCTGGAAGGGTGGATGGGGGGTAATGGGGGTACAAACCAGTTGGCTTAAAAAAATATTATCGCAACACTCAACCCATCAGCAGAGGGTTAGATCCGTGCCCAAGGGGCCAGAAACTATAAGAAAACTTGAACCATCCACCATTACACTCTCTTTTCAGCAGCAGCACCATCAATCTAAGTCGCAGTTCTAGTGGTTCATTGGTCATGAGTAACGGTTAGCCAGAGGAGAACCGGATCCGCTTAGTCCCACGATATACGTCAATACGAATAGCGTCTTTCCCTTTAGTGCACTCATCGCGCTTACACGAAAATCCATGTGAATCATTCTGCGAAAGTTCGACATTCACCGCCAATTCCAACCAACGAATGTTGGCGACATTATAAAGATGATGGGGATTAAAGGGGAATACCAGTGGCTTAAAATAGAAACTAGATTAGTGGCTTCCCCAAACCCGATCACCGATCTTCTAATAACCTTCGCTCTTGTCGGAAGCCTTGATCTTGAGCTAGCGAAAAATTAAAATGGCCGAAATTAACCGATAACGACTGAGGCCATAAAGAGTGTGGGCCGCTGCACTTGACACTTGAAATGATCAAGAGTGCTCAGCTCGTTAAAATCGGATACACTGAGAGAAACAAAAGCTAGAGTGAATAAGTCTGGGACTTTGTAATATCTTTTTTAACCAGAAGATATAAGGACTTGTCCGCTTAAAAAGGGAGTTCAATCTCCATTTTCATCTCTGTCTTTGCTCTTTGTCAACGAATCAATTGTCTTTAATGAAACGGAATCAAATGAATCGATTCGATTGTCCACTGGACGAGCGACGCCTCTGGGAGACCACATCTCAATCTGCTGTCAGATGTGTGATCATAACTGGCCGTGTCCGGCTGAGTTACGTTTACGGGTCTCTTGTTGTTGGGCCTTAATTAGCGGAGGCCCACAGATCCACCGTAGTATGCAAATTGGCGTTACGTGGATTATTGGAATTCCAGGCCGATCTCCCACACTCTGTTTGCTTTTCGCATAGTTAGGGGGCTGACTGGGTGGTTGGGTAGATACCACAGTTGTTTCAACAGTATATCAACAACAAACAGACGTCATTCAAGGCCCGGAATTGGAGTTTACCCACCACCACTCCGTAACTTGGTTTTTTATGCTTTTTTGTCTGATTTTGCTTATTTTTTTGGTCACTTTCTCTGCAAGTTGGCTTTCTACGCGGATGTGGATGCGTTGCCCCAATCCTCATTGACGTCACTACCCCGGTTGGTTTGCTTGGGTCTTACAAGCTTTCTTTTCTTTCGGCCACTTACCTCGTTGTTATTGTTCGATTGCTGCTTCTGTTGCTGTTGCTGTTGCTCCACATCCAACATCATGGCATTGTGCTGCTTGGAGGGAGCACTCGTGTCCAAGGCAATCAGTTTCCACAGCTGCTTCAGGCCAATGTTGTCGATGCAGGAGAAGCGCAGCTTCTCATTTGACCAGGCCATCGTGGATCGACTTCTCGTAGAGCTGGCTGCCTTGGAGGCCTTCTTCTCTGCTTTGGCTTGAATAGGCCGCTGGAGTACTGTTGAAGTCATAGTCATTCGGATCGGTTGCGCACTTTTTATTTTTTTCCACTTGGTTGGTCTCTATACAACTCTATACATATATATATCGCTTGGAAACTCGTAGATTTTCACGCTTTGCGATTTTATGCTCGGCACATTTGCATTCTGACTCCGATAGTCGGCTGCTATATCTCAGTACTTCTGTATTTCCTATTCGAAACTGCGTTCTCGTTTCACTTCACTTGCACTGTGCCTTGGCATGGGAACTTCGTTATCTTTATCTAAGTGCGCTTTGTTTTTGCACTTTTATCTTTATCGCTCTGTCCCGTTGGGAACTGTATATAGGCACTGCGATCGCGGCGAATCGGCGGATCTCTGGGAGGCGACTAACTGGTTTCGCCATATGGCAGCCAGTTTTGTGATCACCGGATCGGCAGTTGTCGTCGCTCGTTCGAGTCTCGGAAATTTGACGAAGTGCTCTCTCTGGGAATTGGAGTGCGAAGAGAGTTACGTGTCGTGGGGGATCCTCTCTGGGGAGCACCGAACGAGAGCGCCGGGGAGAGCTCGAGAGAGGGTGGGGCTACACCCTCTGGAGGAATCAGAGTTGATCGAATTAGTCTTCTGGATATTTCAGGAATGAGCCGCTGGGAGTGATAAAGAAAAGTAGGAGGGATTATATTTGGAAATATGTATAATGCATATCGGAATAATCACAACGCAATAATCACAAGATCGCATAGCTTCATTGAGATTTATATATTATTAAAAACTGTATTTATCAAAAACTATAATTAATATAAAAATATTAATATTAATATTATATTATTAATATTATATTATTTTAAAATATTTATATTCAAAGCAAACTGTCAAAGTGGAAAGTTTATAAAGAAGTATCCGAAGAAATTAAAGATTACTTTATCTTGAACTTAGTAAGTAAATGTAAATTAGAATAAATATTTTTTAAAAACAACATTTATTTATTAGAACTTATTGACGTCAAATTTAAAGCTTTGGAATCAGAGAACTATAAAATTGTATGACTAATTTGTTTTTTTTTGTTTGGTATAGGGCTCAAGTTAAGGCTCAAGGACCAAAAAGACTTTCTGCTTAATTCAGGTACAGACTCTAACCTTCAGACTTTCAATTAATAAATTGCTAAAATGGGGTAAAACCCCAATCTAACTAATCCAACCTTGAATGTAAATGTCATGATGATTCTGCCAAACCCCTTTTGAGATTAATCCATATATGTGTAGTAAACGAGAAATTTCAAATGCGTCGATCGTCATTTCGCTACACCTCTTTATTCCAGAGGGCTCGCCGAAGTACGAACAAAACTATTGTTTACTCAGAATTTCACATCGCAAAGAAAGGGAAAACAACTGAAAGCGAATACATTAGAGCTGGGAGAACTCGTAGAATCCTAGACCAGAAAAACAACATCAGATTTTTGTTTTGGCGACGCGCAAAAGAGTGATCTTGGAGTCCAGAGCGCGGGAAGAACTGGAGGGCAGACAGATGGCGCCATTTAAGGCCAGGCAATGAACTGTCGCGACTTCTTTTATTTGATCTGCTGTTGAACTTGGCAAAATTCCCGAACCCATCTGCAATGCTAATCGCACCAACTGCGCAATGTTTCGGGATCGGGGATTATGCAAACTGTCTTCGAAAACTGCGCCAAATATTGCAGACCATCGAGTTCATGGCCATCGGCCGAAAGATACATATGCGCATATTTCATATGGATCTCGTTACCAAAACCCATTGCCATTCCCGCTCCCAATCCCAATCTCAATCCCATCTAGATGCGTGCGTCAGTCTGAGTTTGAGTGACATACAAACCCCGAGTTCGAGTTGCATTCTCCCCCTGGAATCCTCCTCCTGCTGCCCACATGGCAACTGCGTCAGTGGACTGACAGTAGCAGTCAGTTGTCGCAGGCCTCGTCATTGTAATGCAAAGCCATCATATGTTAATTACTTGGGAAACTGCCTCGAAATGCATTGAACTTTTCTGCAGACGGACGGCGGCAACGTGGCGTATGAGTAACAATAGTTTCCCGGGCACGTGATCAGACGGCCACGAGCCAACTTTCCCAACAACACCATTCCGGCCATAATTACTAGTCCGGCGCAGTTGAAGCTATTAAAAATAAGTCGAGCAACTAGCTGCTCACACATTACGAACTATTAAAGCGATCGATAAAAACCAGGTCGTACGGTCATTACACACGTTGAAAAAACCAAAGAAAATTTAAAAAAATTAAAAAAACGACTAATCATCAAGATATATAAGCTAGTATGTCAGTGTACCCAAATATTATTTTCAAAATAAAAAATGTATTTTTCTACCAGAACCCCAAGATTTTTTTAATATAATTTTAACCTATTCTAAGAACAAAAAAAACCTTTTATAATAACTACCCTATAACAAAAATTCCAGATCATATTTTAAGCTTAAGCTGATTTTAACAAAAATGAATCATAAAAGTAATTGGAGCTGAAACCACATCCAAAAGTGAATTTAATGGATATAATATAAGAGGTATACCAGGGTTAGGCTATACCCCTTTAAAAAATAAAACCCGTTACTGCCCTGCATTGCATTGCTGGGGCTGCACTTCAATTAAGCAATATTATTGGCGTCTCGCATCTTGATTCAAATGGCACTTCCCACTTGAGTGAATGATCAGAGATCCCAACTTTAAGGCGGCCCATCTGAAAAGCCCAGCCCCGGTTCCAGACCCTGATCATCATCATCACCATCATCATCGTAGGCCTGACGTCAAACGTAATGTTTGCGTGAAATTTCTTTGTCACGATCTGAGCTTTGGTGAGTGGAGGCTTTGGGAGAAGGAATGGGGATGGGCCATCTGCACGCACCAGTGGCTAAGACCTCCAGACAAAGAATCCAGATGCCAGGAACCAGAAAAAAAACCAAGATGCAGCTCCATCCACGGACTTTTGTACTCCGTCACCATGTTGTTTCGCTTTTTGCCCCGACGATTGACGCACTTGGTTGTCTTGTCACTTGACTTTTTTAATCTCGCGACTTTATCGTAGCTGACTGGACTGGCTCAAGCTCAGAATCGGATTCGAGTTCGGATTCGGAATCGGAATGGTTCGTCATAAGTATAACTTAATATGGCGCTCAGGTAGCTCCGCTGGCTTCTCTTCCTCTTGTTTGGATTTCAATCATCCTCGCACTCCACAAAAGAATGTTTGCTATAGTTTTTGTTTTACTTGTTCGCCAGACGGAGCAGTCGCTCGCTATTAAATTATAGCTCAATGACTTTCCTGACGTCACAGTATTAAGCTCAGTCAACAAAACGCAAAGACCAGCCAAGCTCCAAAAAAAAGCGTTCCTCATTAACATATTCTCCATGTGGGAGTGTTTGTAGTCGCCGATCTTCATATATATATCTATAAAAATATATGTACGAGAAGAGAGAACTATAGACGCCAGCTTGGCGCCGCTCAAACAATTAAACTGCCCAGCTGGGAAATTGAAAAATGAGTTTAAAATTAGAATCGCTATCTTTAAATCAAGCTGTGAGTGTCATTTTAAAAACGTGGCATTGATTAATATAGAGCAAGACGTGTCTGAAAGGATTTCTCAAGATCAGTCACCCTACCTACCTGTATTTTATTATTTTGCCTTGGGGAATTCGAAATAAATTGATTTGGTAATCAAAATGGGCGAGTCACATTTTGCATTTTGTCTTAACGTCTGCAGAATTTAATTCTTTGGGAGATCAATGAACTGGCCTGATATTTGACTCGCACTTTTCTTTAATTTGGATTACATTTTTCTTGCTTAACTCTATAGAGTGTCCTTGAATTGGTCGGTGCTCAAAGTGTAGTGTGTGTTCGATATGTTTGTAGAATGTTTCATAAGCTTTAAGCGTTTCCCATTGTATTTTCTTGCTTCAGGTTCAGTGTTTGACTTTACTTATGAAAACGCAAAAAAAACGTGTAAGCCACAAGCTAAACCAAGTGTTTAAACAGCTGTAGTCATTGCCTTTCCTACAATATCTAAATATGTCATTTTGCGGTTTACCCCAATTTATAAATATACTGAGGGCATGGGCCAAGTGTGGGGAAAGTACCAAGTAGCCTTTAAGAAAGCGCGAATTTTTTAAAGAATGACATAATGTTGAGTACTATGTGTATGTTTTTTAAGAAATCTTTTGATCTAGAGAAAACTAATACAGAAATTCCAATGATTCATTAAAACTAAAATAATAAACCGAACGAAAGTTCTTCTAAAGAATCTAGGACTGTACAAAACGACAGGAAATGACTGTCATCAAAATGTTTGAAAACTTTCCTCGTTATTCCAAAAGATGCAGTTGCTGATAATCATGAGTATGGCCTGACCGACAAACGTCACGATTTAATAAAGATGAGCTGAATGCTGATAAGAAATGTGTGTATTGGGAATTACAGAGTTATGGAAGATTTTCCCCAAACAATGAAATACGTCACAATGTGGTCGTTTGGTTGAGATGATGAATTCTGCGAACTTGAATTGAAAGCCAGCTTTCTGAGAAACTATATTCAAGTGGTGATTTCATTGCAACCACTCGAAATTTATTGAAATATCCTGACTTGGCAACCATTTGAGTGAGTGCTCATTTCCGAGGCTTAAAATTGTCAGCTTAGTTTATTTGGCCCGGGATTTTGGACTCCTCTAGGGGTTATCAACCTGCTAATTTGAGTATCATTTGTTTTGTGAATGATTTTTCGCAAACTGTTTCTAAAAATAGTGTCTCAACATGTGAATGGCGCGAGCCGCTGATAAAGCTGCAAATGCGATACTCTCCATTGCCGATAATCTGGGGTCGGACCCCAAAGGAAAAATGCCAGCGGCTGAAACAATAGCAGGGGAATCATTTGCTGGAGCAAATAAAATTAGAACCTGACCAACAGGGCAACTGGGAAGCAACAACAAACAAACAAAAGAATAATTATTTATGGGCGTGTAAACAATTTGATTGATTCGAACCAAACGATCCAAAGCGATGAGGAAAACAGAAAACAACGGCTGCCTTGTGTTTTAGCCAGTCGATTGTGCTAAAACTGACAATTAAATCTTTCGCTACAGAACAACAATCTTAAGTAGACTTTCTTCTTATTCACATTATATCATCCCCTTCAATTCAGTTTTTTTCGTTTACTTTTGTAAGACTGCTCGGCACATGATCTTAAAGTATTTATAAATATGAATATATCTCCCATGGAAACGATCTTTAATATAATTTAATATAAAGTGGAATATGGATGTCACGCTAATAATTTTATTAGGCACATGGCTTGTGGATGGTCTTCTTGAAAGTCGGGCTCATTGAACATCCAGTGACCTCCTGGGGGATCATGACTTTGAGGCAATCACGTTTTCTGCATCGTAGAACCTGGCACGTTCTCTCCTTTTTCGGAAACGCTTATTCAAACTGGGTATAAACATGAATCGAAGCCAAGGCAGAACGTTCGATTTCGAGTGCAAAATCAATTTGCGTCAATTGCAAGAGATTAGCCTCGCTCTAGTTTCGCTAAAAAAAAAAGTCGCAAGCTAACAACCACATAAATCAGCACCAGATGATAATAAATACAGCACAAAGACAAAGATCTCCGAGGGGGGCTCTTGGAAATATGTAAGAACTGGACGAGTGAATGGATGGAGGAATGACTCTGCTCCATCTCGTATCGCAAACAAAATGAGTTTACAACCCAAGGAGTACCAAAAATAGCCCGCCAGCATTTTTCAGGGCCACGTCAGTCGGTCAAAATGGGAATCAGGATCTGGGGGAAGTGTGAAATCCGGAGATAAAGTTGTCTTTACCGTTGCATGACGCAAGTTGGCCGGATTGAGCCGTTACGCTGGGTTTATTAATACTCGAATGCACCAAAATAACCCAGGTTGAACTGCGAAACTCTCGCGCTCGAAGCTTGAGTGCATCTGTCCCGGATCGATTAAGCCAAGCAGTTAATTCCACTGAGCTCTGGCTCCTTATCAGGCCCCGCCATCGGAACCATAATTGAGTAATATATTGGCAGACATCGGGAGACATCGCCTCCCGGGCACGTGGCATGCAAATGAGCGGCGAAATGCCTGCGGAATATCATTAGAAAGATTTGGCAACCTTGGGCCGGGAACGGGCCAAAAACAAAAAAAAAAAAGCGGAACAAACCCACTGATAATTAAATCCATGCGAACCCCAATTCAGGGGAAAATTTATTGCTCTTACATTTCCATTGAATTCAAATATTTGTTCACCCACAAATCACTTTTGCTCGCAAATAATTGCAGAGAAAATATTTGCTTAGTTTCAGTGGGATTTATATGGGTATCAGAAAATTACGTGTATATGATGCCGGAAACAATTAGCGGGTTTTCCGTTAAAATAATTGTTCATCGGAAGTGATCCTATGTCAATCTTGAAAAGTTAAAGCAATCCCCAAAAGTATGTGGCATTATTCATCATGTACATAACATGTAAAATAAACATCCTAATGTGTGTAAGACATTTTTAGTTGAAAGGGATACCTAAGAAACATAAACAATAATAAAACATTCAAAATATCTATAGATAAAAAATACAATTGTTTGGATTATCTAGTAATTCCGAATACTTCCCTTATCTTTATATTACAGGTGTACTCACCAAAAAAAAGCAAAGAAACCACAAGCCCAGAATAAAATTCGGCATCATTGCACACGCCTCTAAACTTTATAATAACAATCGCGCACTTTCTGAACTTTCAACGACACCAATTAAAATCAAGTCCCTTAAACCTGAATGGACTTATCACCTTGCTTACACATTGCTTACAATCTGACACATTTATGACTTTGAATACTCGTAAATAGATTAGGGAACGGCGTGATTATGCGATTAGCAATCGTGAACATAAAAATCTAACAGATTGGAAATCAGAGCCAGTTTAACTAATCAGCTGACACAGGTCCGAATATAAATTTGGAAAAACCCAGTCCAAGGCAAATAGCACATTTAAAAAAATTGGAACTACAATGACACTTGGAATTTGGCCAACTGACACGAGTGGAATATTTGAACACCATAATTGTGGGCGGTTGGAAGGCAGATAAAAATTAGCTCATTAGCAAGGCAGTGCTAAGTCAAAGACAATAACAACAAGGGGGTGAAGCGAGTAGGAAGTTCACATAATAATATATTTGCTGCAAACAATTTCCTATTCATATTTACCGAGCTTATCGGCTGTGTAGTTCGGTAGCCAGTTGCGCATAGACAAATAAAATGTGGGATAATTGTTTCTACAGTTGGGGGTGTGAAGGCAACAACATTCAATGTTGATTCACTGCCTCGATTACATCTAAGCACACACAGTAATCGAGGTGAAAGTCCTCCTCCCACTCCCACTGACCCTCAATAGTTGAGAGATATGATAAGGTTGATTGTGGTTTTAACAGCTTAAGGGCGTGTGGCTTCCCTATAAAGCGTTTTAATGACATTAAGCTTTGGTATATATAAAGATGAGAAAACAATATATCTTTCACAGATCAAAAGAAAATTCGGTGTGTTTTATTTCAACTCAAGTCATGTCAGATTTACCTCGAGAGGTTTCACCGCCACCGCCAGCCGTGTACCTAGTGAACTTTGAGAATTACCTAAGACCTAAAAAACCAAACAAATGTCAACCACTTCAGCGTTTCGCAAAGCCAGTTGGTAACACATCAAATCTAAGGAAGAATTTAAAGAGATTAAGGCTTGTCAGATGGTATTTTAAACTCTCAAAACGGTTTAATGAGCTGCCTTTGCCCAGATGTCTGGCATTCCTGCGAGCCCGTAATGACGATGGCCTGTGTAAACGAAAAACGGGATTTGAAATCTACTGCGAAATGGCCAGCATACATGGCTTTCACATTTTTGTGGGCGCCAAAACCTGGCAGCGAATTCTCTGGTGGCTCCTTATTTGCACTGCAGTGATGCTTTCACTTATCGTAGTAATCATGTCACAGTCGATGTCAAAGAAAATGCCCACTATACGATTTATGGACACAATGATGAAGCCCGCGGCGGAAGTTCCGTTTCCAGCAGTCACCATTTGCGGCTTGAGTTCAATTTCCAAGAAAATATTAAATACCAAAGCAATGGAATTGGGTTTGTCAGCGGAAGTGCTTCAGTCTTTTCCATCTATGAACAATTCTGTAATAGAACAGCTAACTATGAGAAATGTAAGTTGGCTAGAACTCCTTGAAGATTTTTCTTCTCCAATTTGTCCACAAATAAAAAGTTGTCAGTGGGATAATCGAGGGAAAGACTGCCTAGAGAAAATGCAGCCCATTTGGACTTTTGACCTACGCCTGTGCTGTAGCTTTAATTACGGTCAGCAACTTTTGAGCTATCATTTGGGACTAAGTTTGGTTTTAAAGTCCAGTGACGAGGACATTGAGAGATCAACGTGGGTTGGTTTAGAGGTTCTTATACATGAATCCCACGAGATACCCAATGAGTTTACACCTAGGTTCCCGGTCCCAAGTGGATCCGAGGCTCACATAATGCTCAGACCCTTTGTCAACATAGTCACTACAAATCTGGAGAGTGCATCGCTTCAGGAAAGAGAATGCTATTTGCCAAAAGAATATCCGTTAATCACTTCTAATAAATACAATCAAATGAACTGTCAAGCAGAAAGCCGCACTGAAAAAATCTTTCAATCATGTTCCTGTGTTCCACCAAAATCTCCTGGGCAAAAAAGTTGGAAAATTTGTGACCTAAAGCAAATTCAGTGCGCATTAAATTCTGGTAAGTGGTATATTACTTACGGAACCATTCTGATCTCACAGTGTTTACAGATAACAATGAGATCATCAAAGGAGAACAAAAGCACTGCGAATGCCTTCCGCCATGTGAATTCAATCGCTATGAATTTCAGGGTGATATAAGACTAATAAAGGGAATGACTAATAATAACACGGAAAACTCAAGGTAGTTTATAGCATACTGAAATGATTTAAATGTTTACTAACAGATAAATGTGTGTTTATCACCTGAAATATGGAACAATACTTAAACATTCTTGAGGAACAACAAAGAGGGCCCTCATAAATAAAATACTAAATATTTAAAAATTAATTCTTTTATTTATTCAATATTTCTTACCCTTAATCAATATTTTAGCTATTTAAATCCGACAAATGAAGTCCGTCTGCGTGTCTACTACGATTCACCATTGGCTGAGGAACTGATTTTAGACGTCTACGAAAACTGGATGACATTTATGGGCAAGTCCACTAATGACCTACAAGGTCATCAAAAATGACATTCATAAAACAACCCAATTTATGGGCAGGAACCTTTGGCGGCATAACCAGTCTATTTATGGGCTGCAGTTTTGTATCGGTCTTTGAGTTGATTTTCTTTACGTGTGTGCGACCCACATGCAACTGGCTTACCAAGCAACAGATACTTTGGCGACAACGAAGGATTCAGAGGGTGGGGCACACCAGAGGTCATTAGGGCGGGCTAATTAGGAGCTGGCCTAATTACCTTAGCTCGAAGTTCCAGTCACAGTTAACCCAGGGAGGTCAGCCTGCAGAGATGGCGTTCAAAAAGCGGCGTATCTTCGATTTGCGACAGGTTCAGGCCCAACAGATGGCCACCACGACCGCCAGTCGGAATCGCAGTGATCACATTCACAATAATCTACAAAACCCCATCCAACCAAAGCATCGCTTTCGCCATATCGGAGAATGGTTCTCCGAGAATATGCGCAACTACTGCCAGACCACCTCCCTCCATGGATTTAGTTACATCACTCGCCAGGACATCAGTCGTAACGAGCGATGGTTCTGGATAGTGGTTGTGATACTGGCCGTCATTACCTCTATTGTCCTGGTCGTGGTGTCCTGGTACTGGAGTCAGGAAACCCCAACGGTGACCGTTATCGAGAGCTCGCACTTTCCCACCTGGAACATTCCCTTTCCAGCGGTCACCATTTGCAATTTTAACAAGATATCTAGGAACAAGGCACTCACCTTATTGGAACAAATGTAAGTACTAATAAAGTCGTTAAATTTTTATAATTTATACGAATATTTCCATATATTTTACAGGCAAGTTCCAGCGGGTGTTAACAGATCCGAGCTCCACAACCTCTTCAATCTAACATTTTTGCCCTTGGACAGCATGATTAGCAACAGTTCGCTGCAGATGTACGATAGGATTTTATCCCTTAATAATCTAACGCTCAACGGACTCACCCAGCAATTATCGCCAGAATGTATCGATATGATCTCCAGATGCATTTGGAAGGGCATCAATACGAGATGTGACAGTCTTTTCCAACGCATCGATACTATGGAGGGGCAGTGCTGCACCTTTAATTACTTTGGCGGTGTTTCGAATAATTTTCCAGAGTAAGATTCAGAAGTTAAATACACTCAGAAAAAAACTGAAACAGATAAACAAAATGTTTTTATTCAAGAACAAATGTTCATGAAATTAAAAGAGTAGCCTCAAGTTTTTTTTAAGGAATGATTGTACCTTTAAATTTTTGTATTGTATTTTCAACTTTACATTGCAGGAAAATCGCATATCAGGTTCCAAAGCGACCATATCGCGTCACAGGCTGCGGGTATCCCACGGGTCTCTCGGTGCTGCTGAATCCCATGATATCTGACTATTTCGGAACCTTTTTCAGTGGCTATGGATTCCGTCTGCTCCTCCACGATGCCTACAACTTTCCGGATGAGAACTCGGAAACAAAAGTCGTCACCACCACGAGGGAGAGTTTTGTGAGGATAAATCCGGAGTCTACCTACGCCACTAACGATATTCGCCGCCTGGATGTGTCTATGAGGAACTGCCTCTTTGGTAGCGAGGGAACTATGCACGGTCTCCGAAGGTACTCCTTCATCAATTGCATGTTTGAGTGTCGGGTCCGGATGACCGTCGAAAACTGCGAATGCATTCCGCCGTATGTTTACAACAACGGCTCCTTCAAAGTTTGCGGAGTGCTGGAAACCAACTGCATGACTCGCAGCAAAAGTGAGTGAGGGAATTCACATTCCATCAATAACATATTATATCATACTGTTTTAGGACTCTTCTCCCATGCTCTGGCTAATTTGAATTTCTCGCTGTCGATTGTACGACAGACGGATGGCTTTCCATGTGGATGTCTCCCGGATTGCCAATCAAATCATTATGTTTCTGAGAGTACTACGGGCCGGCTGGACATGAGCTACTTTGCCAACCGTCCGACATACAGGTACAGGATTAAGATTCAAATAAAAAACTCCTGAAGTGTAGTTTATTATTTTCTATTAATGACTCAATAAGAACTCCTAAGTTCCAATTGCAATTCCTAATTTCTAATATTTCTTACTTAATCACTAACAGCAATGCCTCGGACAATATTCTGCTGCATGTCTTTTTCAGCGATCTTATGAGCACCAGATATCGCACAGACATCTTCCAGAACTGGCTGTCCGCCCTGGGTATGAAAACTAACATTCCATATGATTCCCTAAATTACTACTCATTCTTTGACAGCTTCATTTGGCGGTCTGCTGGGGCTAATTATGGGATTCAGCATAGTGACGGCCTTTGAGTTCCTCTACTTCCTCACATTTAGGCCAGTTTTCAACTACATCAACCGGGACTAGAGCAGCAAATAGAGGGCTAAATCTCTTTGCACACACCATTGCACGGCACTCCACTTGACACGCTTTCATTAGAGCTCTGATTGATGAGCAGTAGTTAGCACTATAAATCGTCTGTACTCAAGCACTCTTCAAACAGAATGGCTCGAGTGGAGAAGTCTCACTATCGGCGCTTGTTCCGTGAGTTTTTGCGCCAGAGTTACATCAATGGCCTGCATCCGTTCCTCTACCATTCACCCGTTCGTTTTGCCAAGTGAGTTGGAAAAGCTATAGAGATGAAAAGCCATAATCAAGTATCGACAGTGTTCTTTTTAAACAGCTTACACAAGTAAAAAGCAATAGAAGTGTTTTCTTTATAGACTTGATATAAATAAACTTCATTAACTAAAATTAATCTGTGCTCTATATATTAAGACCTCTTAGATGTATAATAGTTAACTGAGAACTGTGGTACGGTACAGAGCAGATTAAATGTTCTTAATATCATACTTGTCTTTTTGTTTTTTCGAGCAAAAAAAATCATTAATTTTAAGAAGAAGTTACTCTAAAAATTTTATTTTAGATGAAGCGATTTTGATACGTACTCTCGGTTTTGATTTTCGAGACGAGCTTCTATAAGAACACATCATCTCGATTACAGAATTATAAATTGAAAGCAGCTTGACTCATTTCGATTTCAATTTATTATATTTAAAAAAAACGGTTTTTTTTGAGTGTAAGGATATATTCTTAGTCTACAATATTTTTTCCGATTCCACCAGTAGGTTTTCCAGGTGAAAATTCTTTTAACCAAATATAGTTGATATTAAACTTTACAAAATAGTCCGAAACTTATCCGGATAGGATACCCTCTTACTCCTCAAATAGCTAAGAAATGTCTATTGGCAGAGCTCTCTGGCTGGTTCTACTCACCGTCATCGTAATCTACACCCACATTGTGATCGCTAATCTAATCCGGGAGTACCTGGTGCAACCCACCGAAATCCGCATGTCCCCCGACATGGTGCATGTGGCCAACAGTCCCTTTCCGGCGGTGGGAGTTTGCTCCTCCAACAAAATCAGTAAACGCCTGCTCCAGGATTATGCCGTAAAACTGTGAGTACTTTATTAAAGTGAGTCGCCTAGTCGAAATAGCCCAGGTTCTTGACCTCGGTGGCCATGGCCACAATGGAATCGAGCAGTTCCTCGCTGGCGGGAATGATCTGCGCTGCGGGAAGCCTGAATCCAGTCAAGAACGAGGACGAAGAGGGACGCAGCTCGTAGCAGAAGGACATGCGGACATCCTGGGTTCCGTAGGCCCAGTCCACACTGGCTCCGGCCGCGGGGTAGATGGCATCGTAGATGTTTCCTCCGGTGTACGTGGTTCCATAGCGCTTGTTCACCGCGGCAATGGAGGCGTCGTAGACCTTCTTGAAATCGGCCACATTGTCGGGCAGCTCGTTGGTGTGGCCGTAGGGATAAAGCAGGTACTGGGAGTAGGCGTGCAGGGAGATGTACAGATTGATCTTGCCCTTCAGCGACTTGAGGTACTCCGACAGGGATAGGGTCTCGATCTCGGAGAAGGCAGAGGGTCCGGCATAGGTGTCGGAGCAGGGATTGCTGCTGGCGCCCACCTCGTTCCAGTGGAAGCCCCAGTTCCGGTTGGGATCGGCGCCGAAGCAGTTACCGTAGGGAGTACGGGTCTTGCGCCACAGGCGGTCCGTGGTGTGGGTGTAGACGTAGCCATCGGGATTGGCGTGGGGCAGGACATACCAGGTGTAGTTCTCAGCCAGCTGCTTGACGGACTCCTCCTCGGAGGTCAGCAGTTGGTTGATAATGTAGGTGGCGGCAGCCGGGGCAATCCACTCGCGGGCATGGATACCGGCCTCCAGGAAGATGCCGGGCTTGTTGCTGCCTCCCTTGGTGATCTTCACTCCCAGAATGGAGCGACCCTGGTAGGTCTTTCCACCCTCGATCAAGGTGACCACTCCAGGATTCTGCTGAGCCAGGGACTGGAGCCAGGCGTAGGTGTCGTCGAGTTCGTAGTACTCAGCCCAGTTGTAGGCCCTGGTGGCACGTCCCTTGATGGCCACTTTCTCCTCGACCTCGTCCATCGACTTCTGCAAATCGCTGGTCTTCAGCTCGTACTTGATCTCGGCCTTGCCCAAGATATCCAGAAAGTCGGCCACTTTGTGGGGAGCCACCACGATCTGAACTTCGGCGCCCACAATATGGACTCCGTCGAGGAACAAGATGGAGTCGCTGGATCCTTCCAGATCCTTCAGCACGGCCAGTTGCTTGGCATTCTCCGAGGTTGCCTTGTACATGCGGTAGTTGTCATAGCGAACCCGCTCGGCGCTCACCGAAGCGGTGGCCACGATAGCCAGGAGGGCGAAAAGAAGGCACTTGGTCAGCGACATGGTCGTCGTTGCTTTGAGCCACCAGCGGGTGAAGCACTTCCTTTTATAGGCCACCGATAAGAATGGCCACAATCCACAACCCGAATCTAATTTACGGTCCGCGACTGCCTTTGACAATTGCTCGGGCAGTAAATATCGGAGTAATCTATGCAATCGGTGTGGAACACCTTTATCGCCGTCTCAACGGCTGCGACTGGTAAATCATTATAAATCCCAACATGCTCTTAGTCAATGACGTCGTTAGCTCTTCAGCAAACTGCCATTTCACCAGACAAAAACCCCTTGGCCTTGTCATGAATAGTGTAGCGTTTCTGTCTATATTTATACCCTTGCAGACGGTATTATGATATTAGTCAGAAGTTTGCAACGCAGTGAAGGAGACGTTTCCGACCCCATATATTCTTGATCAGCGACGAGTCGATCTAGCCATGTCCGTCTGTCCGTCCGTTTCTACGCAAACTAGTCTATCCGTGTTAAAGCTATCGGGCTGAAACTTTTCCAAAAGTCTTCTTTCTTTCGCAGGTAGTATATAAGTCGGAACCAGCCGGATCGGACAACTATATCTTATAGCTCCCATAGGAATAGTCGGACAATTTTTTTTTTATTATTATTATTTAATATTTATAATTATTTCTTTGGTGTTTTTTAACATTTTTTAATTAGTTCTGAATTTCAAATTTAATTTTATTAAAATCGGACGACTATATCATATAGATGCTATAGAAACGATCGGAAAATTGGTGGGAAAATAATATGAAACAAATAATAGCTTCGGTGTTTTTAACACAAAACCTCCTGCGCTTAGGAAAAACATTTTTCAATTAGTTCTGAATTTCGCATTTAATTTTGTCAAAATCGGACGACTATATCGTATACATAGCTGCCATAGGAACGATCGGTAAATTGGCAGTAAAAAATTGGTAGGAAAATAATATAAATCAAATTATTACTTTGGTGTTTTTTAACATATAACCTCTTACGCTTGGAAAAACCATTTAATTTTATCAAAATAGGTCGACTATATCATATAGCTGCCATAGCTTCGGTGTTTTTTGACGTATGGGAATATCATTTTTTGTATTTTTAAATGTAATTATTATAACTGCAAGGGTATACAAACTTCGGCTTGCCGAAGTTAACTTGCTTTCTTGTTTTTTTCTTATTTATTCGCACTATTCAGAGGAACGGATCACTATTTTCTTTGGGTAAGTCCCATAGTACCTTATCTTTATATTGAACATAGGAAAAACCTCGTTTTACAGTTACTCACATTTTTCCGTAGGCAATTTTTATTAATCCACCTAATTCCAATCTTATTAAAATACCCATTTTAGAATTACTCATATTAATTTCATTCAAACAGTGATTGTTTTGCAATATCCCACTTATTCATAGTCTTTCTCTTATACTATTTACCTTTTCAGACTTCAAAACTGATAAAATTTAATCAAATATTTTGTTTTTATTGAATATTGACTAAGCGAATTTGTAGCTTTCATCATATCAATACGTTATTTTTGATAATCAAGCAGGGTTGTGTTTGGTTTTGGCCACAATCAATAGATCTCTACCCGTTCGTATCTTATCAAAAGGCACGTCGTAATAGTTCAAAAAAATTCTCTACCTCTCTTTTATTCAATTTTGTAACCCTCGATTTGAGCAGCAGCCTTTATCATTTCCACCAACGAGTCTGTGGTCTCCTGACCCGTGGGTATTATTTGGGAGGCAGGAAGTCTAAAGCCGGTCCAGAAACTATAACCAGAGGGTCGTAGCTCGTAGCAGAAGGAGTACTTAACATTGAGCACCCCGTAAACCCAATCCATGCTGGATCCAGCGGCCGGATAAATAGCATCATAGACATTTCCTCCAGTATACCGAGTTCCGTAGCGCCGTTTCATTGCACCCACGGCCGCGTTGAAGATCTGTTCCAGTTCCTTATGATTTTTTGGCAGTGTGGATGTGTGGCCATAGGGATATAGCAGCAACTGAGAGAAGGAGTGCAGCGAGAGGTACATAAACATGGGTTCCTGCAGAGATGTTAGGTACTGGGAGAGGCTCTCCACCTCGGGTTCGGAAAAGGCTTTGGGACCGGCATATGACTCCGAGCAGGGATCTGAGCTTGCTCCCACCTCGCGCCAGTGGAAGTCCCAATTTCGGTTGGGATCCGTCCCAATACAGTTATTACCCTGCGGACTTCGTGTCTTGCGCCACATGCGATTCTATTCGAAAAAGGAATAGGATTAGACTAAATATAAACAAAAAGTAAAGGATAAAAGTTATAAGATCATTATAGAATTTTATAATTTATTTACTTAAAAAAGTCAAATATGTATTTATATTATAAACTCACCGTTTTATGGGTATAGACATATCCATCTGGATTAGCATGGGGCAATATATACCACACATAAGATCTGGCGAGGTTTATGATCTGCGGTTGCTGGGAGGTGAGCAGTTCGTTGGCGAAGTACGTGGCGGTGGCAGGACCAATCCACTCCCTAGCATGCATTCCAGCCTCCAAGAAGATTGATTGTTTTCCAGCTCTGCCGTTTTGGTGATTAATTTTCAGGCCCAACAGCTCGCGTCCCTCGTAACTCCGACCTGCCACAAAGACACTGACGACATCCGGGTACTTGGCTACCAGATTCTGCATCCAACGTTGCGTATCATTAAGCTCGTGGTATTCCGTCCATGTGTAATCATCACTTCGCCGATTGGCGTCCGCAACAGGCTCTATATCCAGTGATAAACTGTGCTGGGCATTCTCGTCGATGAGTTCCGGAGAGAGATCCAAGTCTTTGAGGAGTTTTAAAAAGGTTTCATCGTAGCTGGGTGACACAAGAAAATCAGTGGGACCAAGATGGAGATTGTTTAAAATTAGTGCATCCTCGCTCTTGGCCTCCAAAGGTCGAAGTCCATGTAGTTGATTCGCCTTCGTTGGGTTCACTCTATAGACCCTGTAGTTATCGAACCTCAGGCGTTCAGCCAAGCAAATAGTAAGAATATAAACCGACAATAGTACCAGTAGAAGCTTCATATTGGACTAGTCCAGGGCTAGTCTTGTTTGGGCCTTTTATACAACACCCGAGTGCAGTGAGGCATACTAATTTCTGATTGTAAAACTCCACGCCCCCAATAGATTCCATCACCAGGGCAACTCCTCTCTGCAGGCGGTGGCCCTAGATGTGGACGATATAGCCGATCGCCTGCTGGTGCTGGCTCAATTCTACCTACACCCCTTCGAAACGGAACGTTGGAATGCCTCGGAGCTGGATCGACTGCACCGGCTGCTCCTTAGTTACTACAACGACAATGAATACTCAGTGCGCGATATACTGAGGGACTTGTCGCCCGGTTGCGGGGAACTGGTGATCAGGGGTATAGTCTTCGGGGCAACCGTCAACACCAGTCGATATTTCCTCAAGCGAGCAACCTCCTCGAATGTGTGTTGCATATTTAACTATAGACGTGCCAGCAATTCCCACCTTGCGTAAGTATATCACAAGGGATTATTTAAACAGGTACTATAACTAATCTTTAAGTTATTTAGGAGTAAGCGAGCTGATGACGATGCCGAAATGAGAGCTTCTCCGAGGGTAGTCTTTGAATCCAATTCCATATTAAACAGCGTTCAGTTTGTACTACAGGATACTCCAAAGGAAGATCTCACGAACACGCTAAACAGCAATAACGCTTTTAATGTGAGTACTGAGTAAAGAAGTACTATAAAGAGTTAGATATTTTGACGGTTGGTCTCATTCAAACTTGGACTATTAACATGCAATTAATTCGTGTGATTAATTCTTAAAAAAAAAAAATTAATTCCAACCTAAAAAGAGTATACTTTAATTATAGTAATTAGAGTAATGGTATACTATCAAACAAAAACCCCTCTTAACATGGTACAAATAGTGACGATCGCATCTTCAACCTGCGTAAATAAATGCAAGTGGCCTAAAATTAATTTAAAATGCATAGCTTTGCAATGGAGTATCGTTTTGCAATGGTCTTGGTACCAATCGACCCGACTTTCGGTAAAGAAAATAAAAGGGTAGGTAAATTTTGTTCGTCCGGTTTCCTAAGCTTAAATCTTATAAATTTACCATTTTCTACCGTCAACTTAATTTCTCCTGATCCAATCGACTTATTAAAGGTCTTAGAGCCGAAAAATTAAAAACCTTTCGATCGGTGTGTTACTTGTTTCTATCGGAGAATCGTAGCAGATTATAAATTTTTGGGCTATTTATAGTAGTTTCCTCGCGGACACTACCGGTGCAATTCGTCACTACATGGACCCCCGTCCACAGTGACAATACTATAAAAACCATTTTTTCTTACTCTTGTAAAACTAACTTTTGACCTTCCTTTCGTATCGTAAGCTCATAATTTTTCCCCAAGAGGACTATGCCACCATTCAATCTACTACTTTGGGAGAATTGCTTGTGGATTATAGCACCATAGTAGAAATTCCAATCCAGCCTATGTTTTTTAGCTCAAGCGATCAGGTCCGCGGAGTTCCACCGCTTATACGACGTTGTTACTATCCTGACGAAGGAAGTCGATTGTTAAACCAGTAAGTCATAAATCACTTACCCCAAATATAATGACTAGCTGCTTTTTATAGATCGTACTACTCCCTGGACGAGTGCCTTCTGGTATGCCGCATGAGAAGCATGTTCGATCATTGCGGCTGTGTCTCACCTCCCATGGCGGCCAGTCCTTTGGGTCTCCCCTATTGCATGCTACCCGATCTTCCCTGCCTGATGAAGTGGAAAAGGATTTGGTATGGCCACAGCGAGTTCGCCCACCTGCAGAATGAGGATGAGAAGTTGGCCCAACGGCAATGCGAGCAGTGCCTGCCGAGTTGTAACGGGGTTACCTTGGACATCGCTACCAATTGGGCTCCCTTAAGAAGCAGTTTTAATGGAACTGGATACCTAAACGGTATACTGTAAGTAATGTGCAGTGTTTTCTTGATTAAAAAATATAAATATAATTATTTTAATTTCAGAAAGGGATTGACCAACGAACGCCCATTGTCCATAATAAAGCTTTTCTTTAAACTGCGTTTTGCACAGGCCACCAGGTCCCAACTGGTAAGCACTTGGGTTGTTCTGCTGAGTAAGTTACTTTGTAAATTGGAAAAATTCTCTTATATTTTCAAACTTGTAACCCCTCAGATCGTTTTGGAGGCATCCTATCGCTTATGTACGGCTTCAGCATAGTCAGTTACATCGAGATTCTATACTATCTTACGGGAAAAGGATTTGTCTACATTTACAGATCACTTTCAGATACAAAGCAAATGAATCCCAACTACACTAGCTCCCTTTACTGGCATGAGCTTAAGGCAAAGGGTGTTAAGAGCCTGCCACGAGAAGAAAACCCTCTAAAATAATCTCACCTCTCATATATTCTGAGCATAATACACTGTATATATAATTCGGTCCGTGTACGCTCACAAATGATCAACAATAGAAGAACTTATATCAAAAACCGTATATAATGCAAGCAATACAACGCCGATTATCGACCCTCTCCAGGTCCACATCCCACTAGTAGTCGTCGCCTCGGGATACGATTTCTTTGCAAGTGGGTCGCAGCATGATGGTGTGTTCGTATTGAGCCGTGTAGCAGCCCTTGATGTCGCACAGCGGCGGGTAGGCCTCCACAATGCCCTTGTCGCACAGATCCTTAAGAGCCATCTGATACTTAGTGGCACCGGCGCGGTCCAGCCAGCGCTTGCAGAAGGCCAGGGTGCCAAAGTTTTTGTTGATGGTGCCAAGTAGCTGCTTGGATGACTGCAGGCGCAATGGCACAAATGGCAGCTCAAAGTTCTTCATGTAGTGAGAGCAGTCCATGTCGTCATGAACCAAGCCGCGACCGGTCGAGCCGAAAGTCTCGATGGCGTAGAACTCATCTTCCTCCATACGGGTGGACTCGCCGCCCTTTACAATCGGCACCGTTTTTCCAGCATGAATGCCTGAAAATATAGTTAGAAAGTTAGTCCAACTCCCAAGTTACCGTCTAAACTATAGCACAAATATTATTAGCTCAAGATTGAGAACTGGACATACAAAGTATTTGTGCTACTGCTCAGAATAATTATAGCAAATATTATTTTGAAGGCTTACGGTACGGGCTGATAGAGTGTCCGTTTAAGTTGCGAATGGCCTTGATGGGATATGTCTTGCCGTCCAGCTCGATCTCGTACGACTCCATAACCTCCTGAATGGCAGCGCCAATGTCGCATAGACGAACATCGATGCCCGCCTCCTTGATGCCCGTGTTAGTGGCCTCCTTGACGGCCTGCAACAACTTGTCGTACTTGTTGTTAAAGGTCAGCGTGAAGGCGCAGTCAATGATGCGTCCCTTGATGTGGGTGCCAAAGTCAATCTTGCACACATCGTCGTACTGCAGCACGGTGGTGTCCCCGGCGTTGGGCGTGTAGTGGGCGGCACAGTGGTTTAGAGAGCAGCCAGTGGGGAAGGCTAGTCCAGCCTCGAGGCCATTCTCGCCGATCAGACGACGGGCGGTGTTCTCCAGCTCCTCGCAGATCTGAATCATGGTCATGCCGGGCTTAATATAGCGCTGCATGTACTGGCGCGTCTGGCGATGGGCCTCGGCCGCCTGGCGCAGCTCCTGGTAGATGTCAGTGTTCATGCGATCAAGGGCGCGCTTCTCCTCTGACGTGAAGCGGTCCTTGGCGGTGCGGTCGTCCGACAGATCCTTGGGCGTGGGGTGCTCCACGATCTCACCCTCGGGGAAGTTTCCATCCGGGTAGAGTTTGGCAATGGGTATGGTCGGCGGATCTGTCTGACCGTTCTTCTTGCCCTTGTTGTTCTTCTTCTTGGCCGGCTGAGCGGCAGCCGGTGTCGCCGGCTTGGCATCGCCGTTTGTGGTCGGCTCTTCGTCGCCGCCTTCTCCGGTGGCCTTTTTGGCTGCCGCCTCTGTGGGTGAGTGGGTGGTTAAGTGGGTTTGCGGGTGGGTGGTTGTGGCAGAGAGGTTCGTGCCGTTGCAATTACCGCAGTGCATTGCTCGCATGAGGTCACTCACCTTGGCGAAGTTTCTTGTTGTTCGGCTTGGGCTTCTTTTGTTTCTTGGCCTCCTCGCCGATCTCGGGCGTGGCGGCCTCCACATTCAGGGCCTCGGTTGCGGACATTTCGGAGTGAGTTGTGAGTGAGTTAAACGATTAAATAAACGAAAATCTAGCGCGCACTCTTGCCTGGCGATGGCGATGCGGAGAAAAGAACAAAAACACGAGGTTGGCCAGTGTTAGACAACGAGCGGTGGACTATCGAAACCAAAGGGATATTCACTTCTAGAGGCGGTCCTTAATATTTATATTATGCTAATTAATTTGCTTAAATAAATCCGCCTGCCTGACTAGAAATATTTATGGAACATTTACCACTTGTATCAGGGATAAATTTTAAGAGTTAAAGCTCCGAGACATTTTAAGGTTTGCTATGGTTTCTAAGTTAGAAAAATTTTAAAATACAAATTTTTGAGAAAAACAAAACTTATGTTTTTATATTTGTCAGTTTGTTTATTAAAGCGTAAAAGCCACCTTAGAAAATATTTTACAAATATTTTTTGAGTTCTTTCAAAGTGTTTCGCAGGTCGAGTGCTAAAAGCTAAGTCGTGACTTTAAAAACGTATTTGAAAAATTAAAAAACGATGAGTTATAAAACGAGCAAAGGAATTTACATATATGTCTTTATTTTTGATATTTCTTTTTTTTTTCTTTTTAAATGCCGATATTATGCATGACAGTTAAGCGATATTTAGTGACATCCAATTGGGTTCGTGCCAGAACCAGTGTTGTGAAACACGAAACAAGTGCCACTGCAGCCCTAGTTGATTTTGTTTATAGTCGCTCCTGGTGCCTCCAAATCCCACTCAAATGGACGAAATCCTGTTTCCCACGCAGCAGAAGAGCAACTCACTGAGCGACGGCGATGATGTCGATCTAAAGTTCTTCCAAACCGGCATCGGCGAGCGGAAGGACAGCGAAACCTCGGATCCGGGAAACGATGCGGATCGCGATGGCAAAGACGTGGATGGGGACAACAAAAACACGGACGGAGATGGGGACTCCGGCGAGCCGGCACACAAGAAGCTCAAGACCAAAAAGGAACTGGAGGAGGAGGAGCGGGAACGAATGCAGTGAGTGGGTTAGAAGGCTATCCCTTTCCAAATCCTCTAAAAAGAAACTCTTAATCTCCTTCAGGGTTCTTGTATCCAACTTCACGGAGGAGCAGCTCGATCGCTACGAGATGTATCGCCGCTCAGCCTTTCCGAAGGCGGCCGTCAAGCGTCTGATGCAGACCATCACCGGCTGTTCCGTGTCCCAGAACGTCGTGATCGCCATGTCCGGCATTGCCAAGGTTTTCGTGGGCGAGGTAGTGGAGGAGGCTCTCGATGTGATGGAGGCCCAAGGGGAATCCGGTGCCTTGCAACCCAAGTTCATCCGCGAGGCAGTGCGCCGGCTGAGGACCAAGGATCGAATGCCTATTGGCCGCTACCAGCAGCCCTATTTCAGACTGAACTAGCGAGTCGGGAAACCTAGAAATGTAGTTTTTAAACTTTTAGTCAATATAAAAAATATGATAAACACTTCCTCAAATTTCATTGATTTTTTCCCCAGTTGCTGGTTTCTATCTATTTTCCAATATTTCGAGATAGAACTCTATAACTAATTTTACACCGTATGAAATAGTTAACGGCGTCATATTTTAAAAAAGAGATATGGCTTTCCCAAAACGTACATATTTTAACTTTAATTTTCTTGCTGGCAGAAAATTAGTCGGAAAGACGTGCTTACTCGTTTAAAAGATACCCGTTTTTTGTATATTCTATAAGAACATTTTTAGATACAATTTTGTATTTTTACCCACGGAGTAAATGTAACAAGTTTTAAAACGTTTTTTGTAAGGAAATTTTATTTTTCTTAAATGTTTTTTGACAGGTCCGTATGGCGCTAAACCTTTTCCTACATCAATTTTATGTAGCTTATTTATCTTTCAATGTTTTTTAATTATTCCAGTCATTAAGTAGATATTATGTAGTTATCATCCCATTTGTTGTACAGTAGAATACGCATCCGTTTACAAAAGCATCTTTATTGAGTGGGATCGCTATATGAATGTGTTCCGAAGTTACTCCAATCGCCGGGCCTCGGCTTGCATGGTCTGCAGTACGATGTGTGGCACCAGGTGCGTGGAGGCGTAGTTCAGTGGCACGGTGGCCAGTGGCGCAGAGCCGTCGGATGGGAAGTTCAGCTCCTGGGCCATGGGCATGTCCCTGTCGATGACGTCCTGGGCGATCAGAGTCTTGGTCTCCTCGTACTCCATGCCCGCCTCTGGCTTGGCACCCATCAGGAGTTTTCCACGCTGCACGCCCATGTACTGGGTGGCCTTGGCATTCAAAGGCAGCTGGCCGCAGGTGTCGGCATGCACCTTACGATGGGCCTGCAAATTGGAGATGCAAGTGAATCGCTTGCCGCAGTTATTGCACAGGAATCGCTTGATGCCCGTGTGCACGGTCATGTGGGTGAGCAGGCTCTCCCTGTACGGATACTCCTTGGGGCACAGGTGGCACTTGTACGGCTTGTAGTCCGTGTGCCGCGTCTTCAAGTGAGACTTGTATTGTGCCTTCACCTTGAATGTCTTGCCGCACTTGTCGCACTGGTACGGTGTGTCTGCCTTGTGAAGCAGCATGTGCGTCTTGAGAATTCTGTGGGAAAAAGATAATTAATTAGTATAGTTGGCAAATGTTTATGTTAATGTTAAAATAAAATTTTTATTGCTGATCACAGCGTATAAAAAGTTATGTTAGCTGTACAGCATTACACTATATAATGTATATATAGTTTAAAATAAACATAATAGTTTGTGACCAGTGCAATCATTTAAAAAACCAACGATAATTGAATTGTTAATTATAAATATGCATCTTACCCAGCTGTGGACAAATGCTTGCCGCAGACGCTGCAGCCGTAGAGCGGAAGGCGGCCGCAGTCGGAACGCACGTGGTCTGAGAGCGAGGTGCGTCCGGTGAACTTCTTGCCGCACTTGTCGCAGATGAGGTTGCGCTGTTGGCTGCGCGGCTCCTTCTTCGAGTGGAAGTTGCGCTCGTGGTTCTTGAGGCTGTCGTGGCCGGTCATGTACTTGTCGCACTTCTCGCAGTAGAGCAGCTCTTTGTGCTGGGCCCGAGCGTGCTCCGTGGCCTGTTCCTTGGTGGCGAAGAACAGGTTGCAATAGCAGGGACACTTGAAGGTCAGCTTGCCGTCCTCGCCGTGCACCTTCATGTGGGTGACCAAGCGCTTCTCCACCAGATAGATCTTGCTGCATATGGGGCACTTAAAGACCTCCTCATCCAGCTTGGCATGCACGTCCACGTCCTTGAAGATCTCCTTCATCTCCGCCTCATTTAACTTGTGGTCGTCGCGCAAATGCTTTTCATAGGGCTTGCGGATGTGGTATATTTTGACGCAGTGCGGACACTTCCAGGATTTCTCCATCTTGTTGATCATCTTGAGGCGCTCCTTTAGCTCCTTTTTGCTGATCTTAGCTACGCGTTTTGGAGTACTTGACGAATCTTCAGGCGAGGGCGATCTCGGTTGGTTTCTCTTGCGATACTTTCTCTTGACCACAGGTATCTTCTCCTTGGGCGGTCTGCCTCGTTTCCGTTTTTCCCCAGTGTGCTCCTTGTTATGACCCCTGAGGGCCAGGACATCTTCTTCGGCCACCTCCACCAGCGGCACGGCCGCGATCTCGTCCAGTATACCAGCGCCCTGTTCCACTTTCAAGCTCTCGAAGGGCTTTAGACCATCACCCTCGTTGAGGAGCACATCCAGGAGCTTATCCTTTTCGTTGCTGAAGATATCGGTGCTCTCGGTCTTCACATACATGCTGGCATCCTGGTACTCGAAATCCTCTTCGTCAAAGGCCTCAACCTTGACCATGGCCGGCGGAGGCAGCTGGAATCCGGATGCATCCGCATCGTCCTCACTGTTGTTTGGCTCGAAGTCGGGACACTCGTCGCCCGAGTCCGAGTTCTGGCTCTCCTGCTTCAGTTTCGTCTTCAGCCGGCTGGCCAGAGGAATGTCATCGTCGCTGTCCGATTCTTCGGTGGTGGTGTCATCATCGGAGTCCCTCTTTCTGCCCTTGCGGAAGGACTTTCGTTTCATTGATTTGCCTGGCGAATCGTACTCCGGCTGGCCACAAGTGTCGGGACGACTGCGTCGGTGCTTGGTTAGATTGGAGCTGCTGGAAAAGCGGGTGAAGCAGCACTTGCACTCCATGGGTCGCGACTCCTCCTGATGGGCAAGGGTTGAAAATTAATTTAAGATCCTAACTTCTTCACCGATTTCATTCTACTCACCTTTGATGGCTTCTCCTCGCCACACTTGGTCCTGCAGTGGCGGCGATACGCCTCCTGGTACTTGTACTCTGCACCGCAGTTCTCGCAAACGAAGGGCTTGCGTTCCTGGCTAGCTGCCGCGCCGGTAACTCCGTGCTCATCCTTTGCGTGCTGGGTCAGCTCCTCCTCGTGACAAAACCGAGCATCGCAGTGGCGGCACTCGAAGCCGCCCGGCGGCTGGTGCTTCTTCACGTGCTTCACATATCCGGCTAAGGAGACCAGTGCCTTGTTGCACACCGGGCAGTGCAGCTTGGGCACCCCGTCCGTGGTGATCTCCACCAGGAGTTTGGTGGCTGCAGCCGCCGCACTGCTGCTGGGGGCCATCGACTCGGTTTCTGCAGATGGCAAATGGGAAATGATGAATAGAGAATGGCGATTGGGGGAGGGCGAATGTAAACAAATGCAAATTTGATTTTCGGTTGGTTTGGGTCTGTATGCGCCCACCAGGGCTGGATTGACGCTTTGAGCCTCGGCTTAAATGCACTTCTCGCGATATTTTACGTTTTCTAATTCGCCTTATTTCTGACAGCTATAAGGTTCAATACAGCAGAGGTTACATTTTGTTACAAAAAATTGCACTGAATCAGTTCTAGAGACTGACCATCGTACACTGCTATACATCGTTTTAAAATATGTTTCTATTGACTTCTTAACTTATCTATCGGTTTAGTGTTCACTTGTTTTTTGTTTTTTATTTAAAAATTTGAAAATGGTATTAAAGCGGGTCATTAATGGCTTCATCTTTTACCAACATTTTCAGTGTAATATACAGTCTTAGAAGTGTTTGAATTTAAATTTAATTTAATTTTTTTGAGTGTTTTTTAGTTTGCACTCCTTTTTTAATTTTGCAGAAATTTTTAGACTAATTTTAAAAGAACAATTTAAAAATGCACATAGCGTTTGGTCTATGTATATTCCATATTCTTGATAGATTAGTTGGAGCTATCGGTATTACTTTATTATTTAAATAATGCTTTAATACAATTATTAATATTATTATTGTATGTAACTTTGAATATACCAGTGAAGTCATGTTTTAATGGTTAGGTCTTTCAAATCCCAAATAAAAGGTACATATACCGTCTGTGATAACGAACCTTTTACCCGATAATCGTTGTTTATATTTTTAGTTTTATGAATTAACTCAAATAGATAAAATAGCGAATAGTTTTGCTTGTAACCTGCAACTATCGGTTAAGGCCCTTTGTTCGATATTCCCCCATTCCGGTTCTCGATGTGTACTTGCCACCAACAACAAGAACAACATTCGATTAGCGACGCTGTGTTGCAGCCCTGGTGGCATTGCGTTCGCCGAGTCGGTGGGCGAGTGGCGGGGTAGGCGGGGCAGGGGCAGGTAGGCAGGAGGACAGCGACTTGGAAGTGCGCGCATCTCGCAGAAATGCTCCTAGCTGGCTGCATCGGCTGTACCCCGAAACGGGGCTCCACCTTAACCCCCGATATCGGGCGATACACGACCACATAGCTACACCTATGTACAGACATATGTACACTACACCTACCCATATCGAGTGGCGCTTCCTTGGGACTGTGGGACTGCGGAGCTGTGAGCTGTTCTCTTCTCTCTCCGACTTGACGATTCCGATTCTCAGACACCGCTGCTGGGGTCAGACAAATACAAATGTCTCGCTAATGATGGCTTCGCTTCGCCCGTTTCTGATTTTGATTCCGAGTTCGATTTTGGCTGCTTTGGTCCACTCTGTTTTGCGCCGATTGCAGCTAGCTGCATTTTCACTCACACTTATTCGGCTATTATTGTTTGTTGTGGTCGGGCCGAGCACTGCGAAAAATATTAACAACTCTTAAGTACACTTTAAAAAATGAAAAAACGCCAATGGGCTGCTGGCGAGTAAATTATTTTTCTTTGTGCAGCTCGAGGGTGGCAATGCAGCCCTGGTTGCTGCGCTCACTTTGCCAGCGGAACTGGTTCGCCGTCAGCGATTCGTACGAACTAGTTTCGCGTCGTTCTTCTCGTTTATTTGCGGCTACTTGCTTTTGAACGCGTGGCGCCATTACCCCTCCGTGGTTTGAGTATCCGCTAAACTGATTTTTGAGTAAATATAAAAAGAACTTTATTAATAGTATTTATATTTAAAACAAAGTTAGTTTAGAAGATTTGAAAACGGACTTAAGTTTATTTTTCTCCTTCTTTTATGGCGCGTTGACTAATTAAAAAATCATTTCTTTCACTGCACAACGAGAGCGAGCTCCCATGGCCAGGGTTGCAATGGACACTTATTGGCGGGCCATTTAAAATTGAAATTCAACGTGTTTTTCTAAGTTTCAAAGTTTTAAGTCACTTTAAGTACTAGTAGTAATGACAAATTATTATTAAAATTTCAGTACCATCCTTACAATTAAACAGTTTGTAGACAGTTTGAAAAAAAATAGAAAAAAAAATAGAATATATATATAAATATACATATATATGAATAAATTTATCTCTCTCTGTTCTTATATGAATCGTATAGTATAGTTCATTTGAATTTTATACAAAACCTTGCGATTAAATTAAAGCTAAGTAAATTGGCAATACAAATTTTACTACAAAATTTTGTATGAACTGGTCCTTTGACACTTGCTTGATTTTTAATAAACAGTCTGGATTTTATTTTAAATGTCAGGGTAACCTAAACAATATTTAATATAATAACTTAGGAAATATTGTTTTGTTGCAGTTTTTTTTTCTCATTGTTGTCAATAGTCAATCAAGTGTCATAAGCAGACAATGTAAAAATATTGTAAGGAGATTTTAAATTTGTTTGGCATTTAGATTGAAGTGAGTGTTATGGCCTAGTACTCACTTTAAAGGTTTAATTCTGTTGGCCGAATAGAAAAATGCCAAATCTACGAACAAATAATGTAAATACCTACGTCCACAAGCTTTAGAGATATTGGATCAAGTATATAGGATTGAAGTTGAAAATAGCATGAAGATTAGTATCTGTCGGTAACTCATAAATCTGCAACGAAAACATTGGCAATCAAAAAGGAGGCTTTACCTTCGTGTCCTAATTGGAATTATTTTTACCGTGCTGAGCCCGGGCTGTGCCCAATTTAGACCTTTGCCTGCCGTTTGGTATTGATACTCAAATCCCCATTCCCAATACCCGATTGGGCCATCTAAGCCCTCGAAGGCCACTGAGTACTCTATTTTGATTTGGGGGCGATTACATTCAGGAAATTTACACTCATGCAGTTTATTGGGCTCGAAGCTGATTACAATTCTGTGCCGGCACTTTAACCCAAACCCACGAACATCCAAAGGTGACGTCAATGTCGGTGTTAAGCCGTGTGGGTGTATCTGTGTGTGTTGGAAACGTTGTTTGTTTGCATACATATGGGGGCAAACAAATGCAGAAGGTCAATGTTTAAAGAGTGCCATAAAGAAGATGCACAGTTTGATAAACTCCATGTAAAACAATAAAATATATAGCACGTGTTTATTTTGATTTTACAAAAAGCAAAATGGTGAAGATGTCTACCAAATTGACCCAACAAAATCAGCACAACAGTTGCACCAACAACTTAATCAATTCTCCAGCTAGTTTGAAACTTTTGGCTAGTCCTGCATGTCCTGCCAACCTCTACGTTTATTGTGTTTGTTTATTATGCAAATTTGCATTAATTTTTCGTAAGCCGCACACGTGAGCCAGCAACTACACGGGTGTTTGTGTGTGATGTTGCAACTTTTGCAACTGTTGCTGCCGAGGTTTTTGGGCTTTCAAATTGCTTTCGAGCGCAAATCGTCGGCAAATTTCATTAAAAATGCATACATATATGTAGAGTAGGTACACACACTGTGGGTAAACGTGAACCCTTTGGCCGCCTTTCGACCCCCCTTAGTCTATGTCTTTCTTAGTTGCCAGCCATGTCCCTGTCCCTTGAGATTAGCCGGCAAGGACATTTCGGAATCTTTTGTTTTATAAATAGCCCCCTTTGATAGACAATTAAAAATGTAACTTGCTTTCGGCATGAACCGGGGGCTATCAATAGATGGATGTTGGAAATCCCAAAGAAAGAAGGCAACGACAACCTCTTAAAGCTTTCCTAATACTTTTTCCCTCCAAATGGGGATTTGTCTTCTCAACGCAGGGTTGAGACACAGCATACCCTTCTGCCACATAAGGTAGTCCTAAGAAAAGTTTTTTCCAAACCCCCTCCACCGTCAAATGTCTAAGCACTTTGTGCAAATTGTTAACGTTGCTGCTGCGTCCTTCTACGCACAGAGACAACAACAACAACATTAGAGGCAACATCAGTAAAAAAGCAACATCAGCAACAGCCTCGGCGACAACAACAAGAACAACAGCAGCTAGAATGTGGCAACAAAGGCTTCAGGTTATTGCATGCATTTTAATTAGTAGACAAGCCAAGTGGGTTGCCACTATATATGCTATATGCAACACATACCATATTACAGAATGGCCCGACATAGGCGTATCCTCGTGTATAAGGTCTCGAATGCAGGCCTAAGAAGAAGCTGAATTGCCTTTCGCATGGGCAAGGCGATAAGTTCCGGTGAGATCGTGATGCAAATTCAAAATTCTTAAAAAGGGAACAACTAGAAAAGGTTTCGATGGATTTCATCAGAAACTGAATGGCACCAAAACCCACATGAAAAAGGGTACCAGGAATTTATCAATGAAAAGACAAAATAAAAGAGAGGTGAAAAAGATCGTGATAGTACTCATAATGATGTGTTGCAACAGAATGCAAGGGAATCACTAAAATAAGAACAACATGGAAATTCGGACGAAAATTTAATTTAAATGGCATAGGTCCCTTAAAGTTTAGGTTACAAAATTCATCTGAAGTTATACAGATTAAAATAAGATAGTAAAATAAGTAGTGTTTATCATGATGTGTTGCAACAGAACGCAAGGAACTCGATTTAAATATAAACAACAAGGATATTCAGACGAAAATTTCATTGAAAGGGCATAGGTTCTTTAAATTTATGGTTATAAAATGCTACCAATTAAATTAATGAAGTATAGTTTCATTTAAATAGTTTCTAAGCTACAACTAGAAAATGTATATTAAATAAACAAGAACGGATAAAAGGCACAAACAAAACATAAATTTGGTATGCAAAAACATGTGTTTAGATAAGGGCTAAAAATACATATATGTTAGCCAAATTTATCTAACGAAACCCAAATGATATATGGTTTTGGGAAAGCCCCTGTCAATTTGTAGAAGCGAACTATTCACGCGCCATAAACGGTACGATATGGAAAAAAAAACATGGAACTGAGACTAGATGGCATAGATACTTTTTCAGCGATAAAAGGACATGTGCATAAACAAATCTCGGCTCATCAGCGTCACAAACAAGACAATGATATATGGATCTGGGTAAACCTTTGTCAATTTATATAAGCAAGCGGTTCTGGCGGAAAGCGGTGGCCCTCATATCTCAGAGTCCTTTTGCTAGGATAGGACAGTCCGCAGAGCAGTAAGTGCGGACTTCAACGGCGGGCTGCCTCTCAATCTATCATTCTGCCCTCGCTGGTGGCCCTGCACCACCCACTGGCCGCCCACTTGCCACCCACAGCCACCCAACCACCCAACCACCGCCATCACGTTCTGTGCTAGTTTCTTGTATTTATTTTTAAATTGTCTCTCACACACACAGGCCCGCACGAAAACACACCCACCCACACAGGAGCAGGGACATCGACTCTCACACACACACACAATCAAACCCATGGCGGTCCTGCACTCACATCTTCCGTGCAGGACGACAACTCATGTTTGTATTGGTTCGGTGAGCGTTCCCTCCCCGTCTTCCCTTCGATTTCTCGCAGTGTGTGAGTTTGTCTACATAAACGCGAAAAAAGCAAATACCAGTGGGAAAGCTCTATTTCCGGACTGCGACTAAAGGTTACCCCCTACTGAGTTTGCTCATATTTTGTGAGCCCGGAATATATCACTTCACATCATATATATCATTTTGGTTTTATTATTTCAGATTTATTTTATTGTGTAAAACTTAAGAAATTGTGAAAACATATTTTTGGAGGAACGAATTATTTTATTATAAAATGCAAGAATTTAAATATTAAGTGTCGTTTTAAAAATATTTTCGACATTCTCTCTATTGTAAAAAATAATATTGTTAAATTTTGAAAACAAACCACTTAACAACCGTATTCTTGAAATTCATAAAGTTTATCAAAATGCATTTCTAGGCAAAAAAGCAATTGAAGAGGGTTTTTCTTGGTTCTTCCGTGCAAATTTTTGGAAATTTACTGATCTACTTTAGTATTTTTATTTTAATTTCTTGCTCCCGGAAATAAAAGGTTTTTGAAACATATTAGGAACTTTTGAAACTCTTTGGTACGGTAAATTCCGGATTTTTCATCGCCTTTTTTTCGGATAACTCGGAACTCCCCATTTATATGACGCACTGTTTAATTGTCTTTTATTTCTTAACGTTTATTATGCGTTCCCTCTAAAAATCTAAAAATATTTTATATATAGTTTTTTCAAATCTTCAAACAAAAGAGCACGCCATTGGTTCCAAAAGGACACTGGGTACGAAGACACAAAAAAATCTGTGTAAGCTCGCATCTGTCAGGCAACCAAGCGCCCCACGCGCTTACCCCACCTCCCTTCCCATGTGTGTGCAAGTGTGTCTGTGCGTGTGTGCCGAGCTGTCCATGTGTGCGTGTTTGTATGTAAATGTCCTTGAGTGCTTGACGGATGACATTCATAAACGTCACTTCAATTACCTCCACGCGCCAACGCCAACGACGGTGCCACCTTATTCCTGGCCAACCTGACCCCTCTGCCCGCCGACCGGAATTTACCCCGCCCCTGGCACCCATTTACCGCGAAAGTTGTGAAAAGTCAGTCAGCCAAAAATTAAAGCACTTTCTACCTTTCCGGTCTCTAGTTTTCTTTTTCTTGTTTTATGCCCTTCGAAGAATTTTCGCACATTGCGTATTTGTGCAGATTGTACGGGAACTAAACTTTTAGAGAGGAAAGATGTCAATATAATGCAACTATTTATAAAATTTCCTTTAAAAAATCGTTCTTGTCGGAGCATTGATTTGCTTCGAGGGTTACTATAATTCTTACTTTTCCGGTCCATCATTTTCTTTTTTTTGCATTATGACCTTAGAAGAATTTTCATTTCACCGTTCTTCACCTTGACTTAATTTGATCAGGCTTAAAATAATTTCCATTGAATTGATGTTCATTCTAGGAGCAGAAAGAAGATAGCGGCGCTCAAGGTAAATATAGGAATTTAATACGGTTTCATTGCAGGTAACCGTTTACTTATTTCCGATTTCTAGCTTTCTTTTCCTTGTGTTTGTTCTTCTTAGAAATTCCTCCTCTCTGAGTATTTGTACAGATTGTGTAAGGAACTAAAGGGGCAGTTGAGAAAATGGCTCATTATTCAGAAATATATATTAAATATAATTTTCAATGTGTGAGTGACAGATGTTAAAAGTTTTGATATCCAAAATCATACATTTTGAAAATTTTCCAATAAAGTTAGGTTATTTCAGCAATAGCTATCAAGAAGTTATATATTTCTAGATAATTTTCTCAACTCAGTATATGAACTATACAAGTACCCAAAGAAGCCTTAAAATAATAAGATAATAAGATGAGATGATCTATACAAAATCCTAAAGAAGCCTTAAAATAATAAGATCACAAAATTAAGCTCGCTTAAGTCTTTACTTTTTCACCTAGCGCAACAAAGAAAACTCTGGTTTAAACTTAAAAGCCATGAAAACTTTTTGCTCAATAAGAACAGGTATATAATTCTAGATAATTTTCTCAATTCAGTATATGATCTATACAAATACCAAAAGAAGCCTTAAAATAATAAGACTACAAAATTAAGCTCGCTTAAGTCTATATTTTTTCACCTAGCGCTAGAAAGAAAACTTTGGTTTAAACTTAAAAGCCATGAAAACTTTTTGCTCAATAAGGTAAGAGGGTTTAATGAAATGGGTTCTAAGAAGTTATAAAGGAACCCAACGGGAAAGACTTTCCTAGAAGTTATCAGATATTCTCTTCGTCTGAAATCTATGGAAGCCTTTGTTAAGTGCAAACCCTAAAGTAACCTTTAACTGCAACACTTTTACTAGGAAATAAGAAAGTACATATGTACTGTTTTTGTGCTGTAGCAATCATCTTTAGTACAGGACTCACACTTGATAAGAACTGAACCCTTTTTAATATCAATCCCTCAATGAAAAAATCGAAGCCAAAAGTACGACTGCAATAAATGACATTTTCAAATGTGGTGATGCTACCAAAAAGGCCTCCTAATTCCTTCTGAAAACCTGATCTTGATTCATGGTCTGGCATTGATTTTCTCTCGACAGCCTTAAAAAGGGGGCGGAGTGGGCGGGGCCACAAACATTTGCGGCATTCGGTCGTCGCTGTGTTTGTGTGTATCGGTGTTTGCGAATGTGCATGTGCTTGTGTGTTTGTTTCGGTTTCCTTCACTTACACTTGTCCTTACAAATTTGTCCTTTTCTCAAATGTGAAAAGACGCATAATGTCCTTTTTACTTGCCCCTCTCTTCCGTTCAGCCCCTGCCCTCCAGGTCCGCTTCTCGGTGCCCCCAGCTTTGCTCTTCCTTCCTCTCCCCGTTGCTCCTTTGCCCCTTGGTTCCTTCTTCATTTCCCCCTCCCTTGTTTCTTGCCTTTTGTTACTACTGCGGTGTACCCTTACAAAGGGTATATTACATGCTTCATATACATATCCAATACGTAAAGGTTAGAAATAAAAATATTTCGAAACTTGTGTTTAAATATCCAAAAAAACAAATCGATTGTTTTAAGAACAATTTAATGCAGTGTCTGCAAAAGTTTAAAATTGGCGATGACTGAAAAGCACTTTTTCATACAGGCTTTTTGCTATTGGATTGACATTTAACCAATATTAAATGTATAAGAAACGAAGCGCACTTTAAAACAAATCTTTTAAATTTTTTGAAGGGCACCAGCTAAATGTAGAGGTCTATTTATTAATTTTATTTTGTGCTTCAATCTAAACTCATTTATTTATTTACTTTTATCTTAAACGCTTTTAATGTATTTATGTTTAAAATATAATATAATATAATGTAATATAATATAATATAATATATATAATAAATATAATATAATATAATATAATATAATATAATATAATATAATATAATATAATATAATATAATATAATATAATATAATATAATATAATATAATATAATATAATATAATATAATATAATATAATATAATATAATATAATATAATATAATATAATATAATATAATATAGTATAATATAATATAATAATAATAATAATAATATAATATATAAATACTATTGTTTTAATGATATTGTTCTTATAGTTAATAAGTTATTTTATAAAAACTACAAAGTAACCGATGAAAATCAAAACGTTTTACTTAGAATTTTTTCAAAATTTTTCAATGTTCAAGATCACATTCCAGGTTTTGGTTTTATTTAATTTAAATTTATTTGTTTTTATGTTTCGATGATGTATAACGTTTTTCATTAAGTTAATCTTGTTTTAATGATTTAATATATTTATTTTTAATCAGAAAATAGTTTAAACAATTTAAGCAAATATGAAGAGCCTTTTAATAACATTCTCCCAAAGCAAAGGCAACAATTTAAAGCCACCTAAATTGAATTGGCTTACTAGGTAAAAGGCGAGATATTAATTGTGGTATATGTATATCGCCCAGCAGTCTTACCATTAATGGACTTTTAAGGGTATTCTAAGCCCTGGTCCCCCAAGCTATCCTTCCCAGCTTGTTATATTTCTTTTTGTTGACGACATTTTGCCTCGTCGTCGTCTGTCGTTTATTTTGTGTGTGTTTTCCTTTATTTTTTTGTACGCTTTTCCCATTTTTGTTTTGTCCTTTCTGTGTCTCTGCTGACGTTGGATGCTGCTGAATCTGCTGCTGGCGCTTGCCGCCCACATTTGCTACTTGTAAATTATTTGCATTAGTAGCCACTTGTGCTTTGCTGTGTGTGTGTGAGTGTGAGTGTGTGCCTGGGGTCGAGGAAAATTCACCACCCCCCTCTACGTCGACTCCTCTTCGCACTTTTCCCCAGAACTTTTCCTGAGCCCCAGTCCAATGCGAACTCATACCGTTTTGGGGATGAATCCACTCGAAACGGAACTTGACCCACTGTGCGTGGCTCACTGTGCGTGTTTGTTTAGCCATACACACTCACACACAGAAATACACTCGTTTGTATGTTTTCGCATTGAAATTTCCATTTTTCTTTTTGTTCCTGCCACCCCCCGCACCCCTCTCTTTGTTCGTCTTGGCCTGGCCTGCACTTAAATTAACTGATTGCAACATTCTATACAGCTTTTTATGGTCCGATAAGGGGGTGCGGGGCTACTCAGCCTTTTGCATAGTTTTTGCGAATCCCCAAAGGGGGGGGGGCGGTTGTTACGGGAGTGGGCTGGCCGCCTGGGAGTTTTCTCTCTTTTAAGTGGCCAGTAAATGCGGTTTCTTCGCTATTGTATCATTTGCTATTGTATTAAATGTGTATATAAATAAAAACTGTTTTGCACTTATAATATTAGAAGCTATTATTTAAAATATAAATATAAGGTATATATAAAAAATAAATATATTTATATTTTCAAAAATAAAATAAGGAGCAATTAAATAGAACTTATAATGAAAAGCTTTCTTTGTATCCATTGTTGCATAAAAAATGCAGCTACCAAAAATCAGATTTCTTTCTTCAGATATACCCCCACTCGTGTTAAAATTACATTTAAAATATGTATTTTATTTAAATCCTTTTAGTTTTTCTCAACAAATTTTTTTGTATATCCTGCTTACAACCAAATCCAGATATGTAGGTATATTTAAATTGAGGTCCCCCAAAAACTTCCACTGTGGCCATCGCTCTTTCTAGCCAGCCTTGTCTCTCTGCCTCCGAACGTGCCAAACATGCTATGCAGCATTGCGTGCTCACAACGTGGCGTATGCGCAATATTTACTTCCTCCTCGCCGCATGAAGGCAAAAAATGCATTAAACAAGACAACGGCAATAACAACAACCGACATTGCCAGAAGTGGGATAATGAGCCAGTGAGTTTGGGGAATTGCTGTTCGTTTAAAGACAGCGATTTCGTTCCCTGGCTGCTAATTGCGTATACGACATGTGTGATCCCCACTTGATAAGCCGAGAAATAATTAACTCAAATAGCTCTCCGGATAAGAGTTTGTTGTTTTTTGCTCGGCTAATATTTAAAGAAGTGATTGTTTGGGGCCAAAGCGATGGCATACTTTGTGGCGAAGCTGAGATTTTTAAGGGTTCTTTACTTTCGAAAGCCACCATAAGCCAACTTGGATTGCTGGGAATATTCTTTTTATAGACGCAATCGATGAATAAAAATAAACATAAAAAAATACACAGGGGGAGGAAGCTGCTACAAATGGGCTGAACAATTTACATAATCACCGAGCATTCAGCGGCAGGACCAAATATAGCGACCGAAATGGGAACCGGAAATAGGAAGCCCAGTCGAGCAGAATGCCCGGCTGTGTATTATATTATGTGGAATATACGGACTCGTCCTTCGCCTCGCAGCGATTTATCAAAGTTCATTGAAATTGTTTGCCCGCTGCTCGCTGCCCAAACGTGTCCTTGAAAGGAGTGGGAGAGGGGGAGGTGGCGGTTTAAGGGGGAGTGGGAGTGGGTGGCTTGTGTGTGGGTGTGGGGGGCCAACGGCCTTGCCACTCGCCGCTTCAGCTGCTGCTGATGATGACGACGTCATTCATTAAAATTTTCGCCCGTTATAAGTTTGGGCATTAAGCTGTACCAAAAGCAGCATTGAGATGTCAAGCGAATTACAGGCCCCAAACAAATGCCATAAAAGCCATTCACAGTGTGCAAAACTTTTCTCTGTTTTTCTTTCCGTTTGCCAATTTGATTTATTGCCGGGCCCTGGGAGATGTAATCGTGAAATGGCAAATGTTTCTGTGTGGGCCGTTTGGGGTGCAATTTTTCCAACTGTCATGAGTCCAACTCCTAGGGAGCAATTTTGTATGGTTTTTTTTCCCAGAGGATTCGTGTCACGGGTTCAACACTCCCACGCAGGCGAAAAGTCAATGCGTGGTCTTTGATTAATTCTCATATTATATGCTTTATTAGGCTTTCTCCCCCGAAAAACAGATGCCCATGTCGTTGGTTTGGAAAATCGGCAACCATTGTTATGCGTATGAGAGTTATAACTCTTTTGTTAGCAGTTTCTGACTTTTTTCATTTATTTCGACATTCTTGTATCTCTATTTTGACCTGTCAAGCGCAGATCTGGGATGTTTCATGGCTAATGATTATTTTTTAGAGGCCTGGCATGTGGCGGAACATTTGGTTGGCCCTCTAGTATATGACGAGCCCCTCGCTGATACGAGATTACTAATACAGTCCGTCTGCCATTCGTCTGTCTGGTAGATAAACAAACAAGTACAAAGTCCACTGAGCCAGACGCAAAAAACAAGAAAAAACGAAACCGGGAGGTTCAGTTCGGCACGGTCAATTTTGCAATGCCCTCACTAACAGTGAAGCAGAAACAAAAATTAAGGAATTTTAAGGATGATTGAATATTGAAGATTATGAAGGTTTGAAAAGGTAAAGTTGTGGATAAAAGTTACATTTATTCTACTAATTCCTTTCTAAATTGTAAATTAAAAATACAAGTTTTATTTTATTTATAAACTTAGGTTATATTTATAACTCAACCAATTTTTTAATAACAGATATAAGATTGGAAAAATTTTAGTTTAAACTTAACTTAAGCTCAATTTTATGTGAAGACCTAAGAACAAATTGTATTTTATAGTAAATTTAAAATTCTCATCAAGGACAGTTTTCTAAAAAAACTAAACAAAACCCAAAATTTTCTGTAACTCAATCAGAAAGCAAAGGTTAGTTATCATACTAATTTCACAAATAAATAAAAATTTACTGCAACAGTACTTGCAGTGTTTTAAGTTTAAATGGTTCTAAGATCTCTAGTAAATTCGATCTAAAGGTGGGTGCAACTTTATAAAAATGGAAGAGAACTGTGGACTATGACCCCCCATCACGACTCGATTCTTCAAAGATACCAGTCCAGAGGGTAGCGAAAACCGATTGCATTGTGAATAGGAAGCGCTGGGAGAGATTTCTTGTCTAATCGCACATTGGACCAATCCGGAGCGAGCTGTTTAACCTGCCTTGGCTATAAAAGCAGGCGACGCAAGCGATTCTTTAATCTTCTCTAGAGGAGATCGGTTCTGATTTTATAGCTGCTACCCAAACAGGTTTCACCAAAACAGTAGTAGAAAATGTGGTTCGCAGTGCTCGCTCTAGTGTTTTTGCCACTGATCGTTCTGGTGTACTTTGAACTCAGGGCATCGCATCGCCGCCAGCTGCTCAAGGAATTCAATGGACCCACTCCAGTGCCCGTTTTGGGAAATGCCAATCGCATTGGCAAGAATCCGGCAGGTCAGTTCGAAACCAAGCCCCTCAAATGAGGGGCTCGTCTAGCGGTCTAGACTGGGAACTGATAAGTGATGATTAGCCGTTGTTATCAGTCGAACTATAACCGGCTGGCTGAACACCACTTGAAGTGACGAAATTCAGGCCATGTGAACAAAGATCACATAAACCTTATCTCACTTGTCTTTCTTTTCCACAGAAATTCTGGCCACGTTCTTTGAGTGGTGGTACGACTATGGCAAGGATAACTTTCTTTTCTGGATCGGATACAGTTCTCACATTGTGGTAACCAATCCCAAGCATCTGGAGGTAAGTTTGTTATACATAAAAGGTATACCAATAGTTGTACTCTCCCTATTGAAGTAAAAATTGGTATTTATTAGATACTATCTAAAATGCTAACAAAATAATGAATACACTAATGATAAACTTTTTTATGATATTTCTCCAGCACATTTTAAGCAGTCAGCAGCTGATACAAAAGTCCACCATATACGACCTATTGCATCCTTGGTTGGGTTCTGGTCTTCTAACGAGCTATGGCAGCAAATGGCACAAGCATCGCAAGATGATCACCCCATCGTTTCACTTCAACATCCTGCAGGACTTTCACGAGGTGATGAACAAGAACTCCAGCAAGTTTATAGATCAGCTGAAGAAAGCAAGTGCTGGAGACAGTATAATTGATTTCCAAGAACATGCCAATTATCTAACTTTGGATGTGATCTGTGACACGGCCATGGGAGTGCCCATCAATGCAATGGAGCAACGTGATTCCTCCATTGTTCAGGCATTCAGAGAGTGAGTTTGAAAAAATAGAGGTTTTAAATGACAGATCGAGAGATAACATCTTCTTTTTAGCATGTGCTACAACTTGAATATGAGGGCTTTCCATCCATTTAAGCGTTCCCAAAGGGTCTTTAGTCTCTCACCTGAGTTTGCAGCCTATCAACGAACACTGAAGACGCTGCAGGACTTTACCTATGACATCATCGAAAAGCGCGTGGAGGCACTGCAGAACGGAGGTTCCAAGACTGAACAAGATCCCTCGTTGCCCCGAAAGAAGAAGGCCTTTTTGGACACACTACTGTCCTCCACCATCGATGGACGTCCTCTCACCCGGCAAGAGATCTACGAGGAGGTATCCACCTTCATGTTCGAGGGACACGATACGACCACCTCTGGAGTGTCCTTCGCAGGGTATCTACTTTCGCGACATCCTGATGTTCAGGTGATTCGAAGAATTCAAACCTATCCTTATTTTGCTAATTTACTTCTTTATACAACAGATGAAACTGTATCAAGAGCAGTGCGAAATTATGGGCAATGATATGAACAGGAATCCGAATTTCCAGGAGATTGCCCAAATGAAATATCTAGATCTGTTTATCAAGGAGGCACAGCGCGTCTATCCCAGTGTTCCATTTATTGGTCGCTATTGTGACAAGGACTACGATATCAGTAAGCATTTGTAATTAAAGTAAATATACATATTATACTATTTTTAAATTATACCCTGTTTAGATGGATCTTTATTTCCCAAGGGCACCACTATCAATCTAGCCCTAGTCCTGCTAGGCTACAATGATCGCATCTTCAAGGACCCCCATCATTTTCGTCCTGAGCGATTTGAAGAGGAAAAACCAGGACCGTTTGAGTATTTGCCTTTCAGTGCTGGACCCCGAAACTGCATTGGCCAAAAGTTCGCCCTCCTAGAACTTAAGACTGTGATATCTAAGTTAGTGCGATCCTTTGAGGTGCTCCCAGCAGTCGATGAGTTGGTCTCCAAGGATGGTCGGATTAACACTTACCTTGGACTCTCCCCCGGAGAAAAGTTAAAGCGAGAGGCAGGGCGCCATAAATACGATCCAGTTTTATCGGCGGTCTTGACCCTAAAATCCGACAATGGATTGCACCTTCGTCTCAGGGATCGGCGATCCTAATTAAAGAGGATTTTTAAAAAACTGAGGAGCCTCAAAAATATTTTGTAGTATCTAATGTATTGTATTTAAAATATTTTTACCACGAAATAAATGATCGCTAATTTTGTATCTGTGAATAATAATTTTAGTTTGTCTGTTTTCTATATCTTTAAAATGGTTCAGTATTATTAGGTCATCTTCCTATCTAGACAATTTATTAGTAATTATAACCCAAAGTTCGTTTTTCTTTATTATTTATTACATTGTTGAAATTATAAATAAACCGTAATAATTTTTTGATCAACACATCCCGTTTTTTAAATAGGCGATAGGCTCTATTTTTTCCGTCCCGTAAAGGACCACCTTACGCCGAAGTTGTAAACCAAAAATAGAAGAATGTACAGTCTGAGATTCATGTTGGTATTGAGTTGATGCTGTATCCGTCCACAGGTATTTATAGCTTGGCCTTATCGAATTTCTACTTTAGGCATGGATTGCGTAACTGATTATAATTAGATTTGAAATGGCTTAACAAGAGTTAGGATTTAAAAATTCCTGATTATATCCGGTAAAGGCAATTTCAATAAATGTTGTTATCGACATGTGCAAAGTAAAAGTCTGATGGTTTAGTTGATGACAATAACAAAATAATAATAATAACATTCGGGTTAGTCGTATACGACTATTTAGTATAGAAAAATAAGCAATGCTATAGTGGTATGTAGGTACTTAACTTCTTTGTATATAATTCTTTCTAACTAACTTGTAATTTTAAGAGTTTCTTGTTCTTCTAGTAAAATGATTTTAACAAAGCCGTTTGAATGGATTTTCCTGGAGGTGCAAGTTGTCGGCTTAAATGCATTACCAAGTTGAAATCCTTGTAGTAAAATTTTAAATTCCGAATTTTCGACTATTTCGTTCCAACTTGTTTCGCTCTCTTGTCGCCATAAATATTTGATGTGACGGCAAACTTGGCGGCTATCAATGGGGCGGTATGGGTTTGGATTGGGGTTTTTGGTGAGATTCGGATTCGGATTGGGAATGGGCGAGGAGGGGGAGGTGGGCCGTTGGATAGATAGGGAGTTACTGGATTTGGGGTCGGGGATTTGGCATTGTTGTGCGTAGAAGTATCCGAGGTATGCGGCGTACCAAAACCGGGCATAATCAAAATACAATTGTGCGTGTAGAGTGCCTGTGTGTGTGTGTGTGTGAGTGCTAGCTGTCCTTTCTGTGTGTGTATTCGTTTCGCGCTTGTGTGAGTGTGTTGTAACGCATGCACAAACGTTTATTTCTTTCTTTCTTTTGGCGTTTGTTTGAGTGGGTGGCGTGGCGGCGGTGGGCGGAGAGCGAGAGTGAGAGAGAGGAAGGCCACCTGGAGCGCCGAACAGCTGCGCGACACTCTCTCTACCTCTCTTTTTCAGCTCTCATACCCACGAAAGTATGCTATAAACTGGAAACCTGAGAGCGGCAGCAGGATATGTTCGTCCTGATGGGCTGTTAATGCAAATATGTGCGAGCGGAAGTCATCGTAAATTAATTAATTACAAATCGAAGCGATGCTCGATAAAGATAAAGGCTAGCAGCTGAAAATGAAACCGAAACCGAAACCAAAAGCAAGAGTAAACCCGATCCTGGCCAGCTGAATTTTTACCCATCCTGCTCCCGACTGGAAGTCGTGCTCGCCTCGGCTGCTTTCGGCTAACATTCGTCCTTCCATGGACTTCGTGTGTGGCCTCCGGACTCGTGGCCGCCTGGCAGAGACCCCAAAACGTTTTCGGGCGCTGTGCTGACAACATCCTCGCAGGACCAACGAGCGGATGGTGCGTCCCAAAAGCCTCCTGCTCGGTGTATGTGTGTGCAGAAACTTTTAACCGTGTGCGCTGTCCGCCTGTGTGTGTGTGTGTCTGTGTGCTGGTGCGCGAGGTGTTGGAAAATTTATTGCAGTTTGAAAAAATCAAAGGAAAAACTTAAGCCGCACCAAAGTCCTCACCTCCTCACTATCGAGAGTCCCATAATCCTGGCCTACTTGAGCAGACAAATTCACAAAGAATTGCCAGCGAGCGGTGAACAGAATATTATATACAAAAGCCAATTTTTATATAATCAAGCAATAAAAAGCCACAAAAACGTGGAGAGAGGGGAGGGGGGAAAAGCGTTTTTCGGTCGTCTGTGTGAGTGCAGAAACATTAATGGCAGCCCCCGTTCGTGCCTGTTGTGCGTTGGTGTGTGTGAGTCTGAGCCTTCTCGTGCTTGAGGCCTTTTTCATAAAGAGGTCAAAACGTTGCTTTCGCCCTGTGTGTGTATGTGTGTGTGTGTGATTGTGTGCTGCGTGTGTGTGCAGAGTTTCTTCATGCTTTCTGGCTGCCTTCTTTTTCGGCTGGTCAAGTCAAGAAGAAAACTTAACAGTCAGACTTTCGGCTGTCACGGGTTCGACCCCGTTCTTAAAGCGACCCCGCCCCTTTAAAGTTTCCCAGCAAATGATATAACAATTAGCCAGGAGCTACCATTTGCCCCTGTTATTTTTGGGCTGAGCTTAAGGCGCAACTAATGGGATCTGGTTGGCTTTTCCGGCGCTTACTTTTAAGAGCCGCACCGTAGTAAAAATTATATAAAAGTCGGGCAACGATTGGCATTAAAAAAATAAATGGCACACTTAAATCCAGAGAAATGTTAAAATGACCTAAAAATACAATGTTTATTGTCCAACATTCATTTTGATTGATGAGATAAACTAAAAGAATCAACTTAAGTTAAAAATAAAAAAACTATAAAGTAATTGCTTAATTTACAGAGGATTTAACAAGAACTGATTCTATAGCTAGATTATAAAATGTTATCTAAAGTTCAATTAAAAGAACCGTAAAGAAAGTATCCGCTGGTTCCCTCAAATTGATGGGGCAATTATGTAAAGCAAAGAAAGCGCAAAAATGTTACGCAATTTTCTAAAAAAAAGGAAACCACAAAACATAGCGAGGCAAAAACATAATTAATAACAAAGCCACACGGTTGAATTCTTGGACAAACTCTGTCCTGCGGCTAAAAATAACAGTGAAAAAGGACACAAAGAGGCAGGAGGGAAATAGAGATAGGGGGAGAGGCAGGATTAGCAGGAGAAAGGAGAAAGGAGGGCCTAGGACTAGAAGCAGCGGGAGCTACTCAAAGCATAACAATGAACATAACCGCACATTCAGCCAGAAGCAGTAAAAAACGCAAAGTGGGCGGGGAAATGAGGCGGTGGGCGGGGGTCGGAATCACCTACTAAACCTAAATGAAAGTAAAAATTGTAAGCGTAAGCTAAAACAACAAACACAGCAGCAAACGAAAGCAAAAGCAAAGAAAAAAGCCGTGAGAAAAGCGATAAGGCCTAGCAGATAAGCGGCATCCAGAGAGGGGCAGGAAAATTGAGATAGAGAGCGCGGAAAATTGCCGGAGAGCCTGGAAAATGGCGAAGAGAAAAGTTGGCCAAAAGAGAGTTTGCCATGAGTTTGCAAGGAAATCTGACATTTTTTGGTAACTAGCATGCTAATGGGGTGAACAAATCTGAAGGCTCAGTAATCTCTTAAAAATATTTAATTTTCTAATTTCATCAAACAATTTTAACATTATTAGAACTATGACCAAAACACATATCCCATTATAAAATGCTAAATTTTATTCATTTTTAGGGGACTTAAATATTTTAAAAAGCTTGTGTTAAATGGCAATTTAAACAAATATTAAGAAGGGTCTTGTGAAGTTTTGCTTATTAGACCTTAAAATGTATGTGGTAAAATAAATTGAATAACAGTTTTTACAAAAAATGGATCAAATTTACACATGTTTTTTTAAAAACATTTTAAAAATACATATTTGGAAAACAACAATAATAATTGTGTTTTTTAAATAATCATTCTTATGAAGAGATAATTAAAATTTGTTTGCAAGTGGTCTGAGCGAAATTGGGATAAATCTGATTGTGATGTGCCTAACTTAAAATTTGAACATTTTATAATTTTAAATATTTATATTAATATTTATTTCGCATTTTCTTTCCGCAGACAGGCATCCTTTGAGCCTTAACAGCCATCGAGCGAAGCCTTCGAAAATGTAAACAAAAGCGACGCAGGCGCAGCAGTACTCTCTTCCGCACACCTCAATCAGTTTGGAAAGGAAAGGAAGGGAAAGGAAGGAAAAGCCGAATTTCCAGGCTCGCATCCTGCTCGGCCGTCGGCGGCTGTCGGTTTTCCAGCCCACATCCTGGCCAGGCTCAAAAACAGGCTCAGGCAGCCAGCGCTCACAACGCCAGCAGAGTGCGCAGCGTGATGTAGTCCAGCTCCAGGATCCAGTATCCAGTATCCAGCTGCAGACCGAGATTGAAATCCTGCTACAGCTCCACTCAGGGAAACTTTTCCTTCACCACACTCGAGCACGCACACACAGGGGCAGACGGGCACGGACACGGACACCGACACGGGCACACCGAGTCGGAAAATCGGAAAAGCGGAAAAGCCTCAGACAAATGGCCAGGAATAGCAGCAGCGGCAGTAGCAGCGAGCGCAGCAGCAGCAGCAGTGGCACAAAAACGGGGGAGCCGTGAAAAAAGGAAGGCGAAAAACATTTCAGTGGCGGGGGGCAGTGTGGTGTGCGAAAATCTAGGGGAAAATAGCGCGCCCCGTGGAAATGGAAATGGGCATGCTGGGGCTTCTTCTGTTAGCCACGCCAGCAGCGGAAGTAGCAGCAACACCAGCAACAGCAACACCAGCGGAAACGGAAACAGCAACAGCAACCTAAATCCGCGACCGCCCCCAATTTATCCGTTCTTCGCTCTCTCCGTTCCGTGTTAATTGTTATTTATGTATAGTGTATATATAAAGTTCTGTGTGATACAAATGGATCGCGAAGATCCGACGGCAGGCGAGAAACTCTAATCTAAACTCAGTCTAATCAAAAGCGTACAACGACAACAAACGGTTTTGCAAGTGAAACGATAACACCAAACCAAACCAAACCAAACAACCAAACCAACAACATTATTCCAACGGGTCCAATGTTGCAGCCAACAAAATGCAGCAAACAGCAACAGCAGTGGCAGCAACCAGCAATCGCAACAGCAGCAGCGGGAGGAGCAGCTAAAGATCATGGAGCCTTAGCAGCAGCAACTGCAACAGCAGCAGCAGCAGCAGCAACAGCAGCGGGAGCAGCAGCAACTGCAACAGCGACAGCAGCAACAGCAAGCCGCAACAGCAGCAACACTTGGTGCCACAGCGACAACATGTTGTCCGTAGGCCACAGCCGCACCAGCAGCACAACGATAGACTTCAACAGTCGCCGGCGGAGGGGGCGCCTACGAGGACACGGCCACGCCCCCTTTGTCCTGGCGGAGAACAAGCAACACCAAGCTACGATACTGGACGAGTGTGTAAATATTTTCAAGCGCTTAGTATTATTAACATTAAAAACGATATCAGCAACAACAACAACAATAACGAAAGCCAAGACAAGAAGCAGAACAGCAGCAGCGATACCAGCTATCAGTGCAACACCTGCAACATCTGCAACATCTCGTGGTGCCTCAGTGGATCAGCTGCTCCCTCCAAGCGGCCGCAGTCGCTGCAGAAGTCGCTGCCTCCGCCTGCCGATCTACAGCATCCTGCTGCTCTGTTTGGCCACCCAGGGATTGGGACTCGGAGATGCTGCCAAACCCAAGTCAGCCAAGCAGCATTTTGGGGGCAGCGGCAACATCAACAGCCCGAACCAAAACCAAAACCAGAACCACAACGATGTCCTGGGCGGGGTGGGTGCCCCATCCCAAACGTCCGGCGAGGACGAGGCCGAGATCATGTACCCCTTCCAGTCCGGGGAGCAGATGTTCGGCCTGGAAGAGGACCAGGACCAGGACCAGGAGCTCAACTCCAATGCAGTGCCCGGCTCCGACGAGGATAATTCGGCCAATCAACGTGGTATCAATGGTGAGTATCCATCTGTCTTTTATTCCCCCTCCCACGTCATTCCTTCGCGTATGTGGAATTTTGCATCTGCCAGTGGGTCTTTGACTAATGGCATTCGTATTCAAATGAGCCACTCAATTTCGGGGGCGAGAAGTTTTTTTTTTGGGGGTGGGCGGTTCCCTGCGTTCAACTTTTCAGCGAAGACAAATTGAATTTGCCTTGCATGGGGCATCGATGAGTTCGAATCGAATGTGAGTGTTGAGAAATGATAGCGAATAAAAGTTCAAGGCCCGGAATCAGACAAATGTTTAATGGGGACACAGGTACATATGCGGTCCGCCCACACGGCGTATACGTAACCCAACCAGACATAAGATTAATTCGAAGAAATTCATTTAAGGTCCTAAAATTAGAAATCAACTTTTAAAAAAAGTTTGCAATTCGGACAGCCATATTGGAATGCTTGTTAAATTTTTTACTTGATTCCTTTTAAACATAGACATTTTGTGAATCTATCTATTGGGCAGTACATGTACGACATCAGACCTTTAATTAAACTTTTTATTTTCGCTATAACTCTTTAGAAATTAAAAATAATGTATTATTCCGCAACGATTGTAAACAAGAAGTAAGATGTTGGCAATTATTTTTCAACCACACTGCGTATGAGCGATATTTATGTGCTTACACTTCGTATACGTAACGTGGCGGATGAAGTGTACGCCGCTGGGGCGAAACAACCACAGTAATTCCCGCAAAACTCATATGCGCTGCGTATACGTAATATGGCGAACATAAATTATCCCGGCCGCAGCATAAGCGACTGCAAATGAACATAATGGAAGGGAGAACTGTCTGCAGTTGGCCGATGAAATGTATGTGCTTCTGTATGCGCCCAAGAGCGTGTTAATGTGTGCTCAGCGCACACATATGGGGAAAAATACATATTTTTCTGTGCCACATCAGCGAAAGTCAAGCTGCTGCTGCCTTCCCCTTTGCACCTTTTTGCGCCCTTTGCAACCTTTTTACCTTTTGCCCCTGATTCAGCCAGCCTGTCTTTCTGCTCCCGTGAGCGGCGCAGTCACATTTTGGCCAACAATTAAACCCAACATTGCACACGGAGCCCCGGAGCCATTTCTCATTTTAATGACTCAACCGAGCCAAGTCCTGTCAGAAAAGTGGCTGTCTGCTTTTACGATAAAAAGAAAAAGCGAAAAGCGAAAAAGTGATCGACTAGAGTTGACTCCTTTGTCTAAACAAAGGGGCAAATCTCCGGATATGTATAGATGTTGATGATGTCAAGCCCCGATAAGCTACCCCGTCTAAATCCCATCCAATCCCGGGCTTTGTTTGCCTTTTCCCACCCCCCAGAACCACCCAAAATAAATAAACCCCGCTCGTGACACACAAAACCACTCGAAGGCGGAACGTGTGTCCTGCGAACTGAAAACTGAAACTGAAAACTGCAATTGCAGTGGGTACAACCACAAAATGCTTGTTGTGTGTAAATCAGGCTTTAAAATTAACGCAGATTGCTGGAACAAGCGACAGGCCACGAGCAATTAACATGAAACCAGTGGGGGAAAAAAAATATCCACTAAAAAACCGAGAAAAACTACGTCGGAGGACACACACAGCGAAAAATAATGCAGACAGAGCGGGCACATAACTCAGGTCATACATACAGGTCGTACATATAGTACAATCCTCCATATAAATGTGCACTGGTCTTCTCCTCAGCGACCTTTGTTCGAAATTTCATATATATCTTGATGTATATGTGTGTGTGTGGGTACATATAGAAATTCCTGCCAGTGTGTTTGTGTGTGTGTATTTGCCTTGCTTTTGGCTTTTCTATTTTACCATCGACCCAAATTGCTAGCGCGCTCTCCGTATAATAACAACAAAAATACACACACTCTTGGGTGAAATATAGTATAAGTATGTGAGCTGGTGTGTGTTTAAGTGTGTGTGTGTGTGTTTGGGGCACACGCAAACGTGGCTGTTAACGACGTTTCAGGCTCTCAACGTCGGCGTTTTTGTGGGTGGCAGTGGGTGTTTTCGGGGCAGACCCTGAACAAAAAGCAAAAAAAAAACAACCGAAAGGAAAGAAAATATAAAGTTAAGTAAAGACCTCGACCTAAACGGCAGGCGGCCAAAAACTTGGTGTAACTTTGTGTGTATGCAAACATTTTGAAAAATGATTGAGAAAAACAAAAACAGAGACAGAAACAGAAGAGGCAGTGGAAAAAAGCCGAAAAGAAAAGCGAAACGGCGGCGGAAAAGTCCGAAAAGAAAGCACGCACAGCGCCTTAAACACAGAAATTTAAATCGATAAATCAAAATGCCAACAACAGAACGGCAACAGCAACAACATCAACAATATCGTCCTGGCAAGGACGTGTGAGTTGCATGCTAAAAGCCACGAGAGAGACGATGAAAAGCCCACACCGAAACCAGTACACCCAACACCCATCACCCAGAACCCAGAAAAACGAGCTCTTGTGGGTGGCAGGAAGTCGTTTCCTTCCTGCCTCCCAGCAAATTCACTATACCGTTGTGTACTTTTCCTTGCTGTGCTTTTGTAGCGGGGGCTCTTTTGCTGCTCTGAACTGAAATGACAACATTTGGCCGCCTTTTTAATTATTGACATACCCAACATACCCATCGCTTGTGTCCTTCCAAGCCTTGTGGCCACTAATTGCCCCTCCTGTCTGCCCTCTGTCTATTTTTTTTAACCACGTTTGTGCGCCCTGCTGGCTGTGATTTGGCACTAATTTTGATCCCAGCTCAGCTGCAACTGACTCAGATCAGGTGAGCCCACAGGATTGGATATGCCAAAGTCCCGGCATCTGTTCAAGCAGCGAATGAATCACGTTCGATGTGCCCGCGAGGGGATTGGATATCAATGAATCGCCCCTTATCGACGTGATTCATGCGATCCGGGGTTTTGTGGTCTGTCGGACTCTTGGAAAACCGGTTAGCAAATGCAATCTCACAACGGTATCGAGTGTCATTCACTGCGAATGCTTTGAAAGCATGCTAGATTTACGTTTGTTTGCTTATATTATGTTAATATGTGGTGTTCCAAGATATTTATGACTAGTCCTAACTGGTCTTCAAAACAAATTATTCACAAATTAGTAAGAGATACGCATCAATTCACACTCAAATTGACTAAGCACCAATAATAAGATTATGTCTCCTACAAATCAGATTAAACCACTAAACTTTGTGGTACTCGTACCACATTCGATTTTCTAATATATATGTGCTGTTAAGGAACCGCAATTAATTATGGCTGTGAATTTCGCATTTCACTTTAAGTTTTGTACCAAACGATTAGTTGATTTATGCCAGTTTTTTAGATAATAGTTCTGGTGACCCAATGGAAAATGCAAATAAGTTTTTAATGAATGCGAATATTAATAAATCAAATGTGAAATCCCACTTATTTATATTTCGGTTTAGAAAAACCTTTGTTGACTCATCCAGTTAAACCTTTCACTTTCTGGAATTTCTCATAACACTTGTTCATATGTGGGTAATTCAAGCGATTCTCAAAAGTTATTAAGCCAGGCTCATAATTATGCCCAGATTTTAAATGGTGCTTAAGCTACAAGTACCTACTTGCCGTTGACAAAAAACAGAATACGAGAACAAACTTCTTCCACGGATTTTTGAATATTATACCGCTTGCCAAAGTTTTAACAACTGCTATAAATTCATAAATGCGAAAATTAGTTTAAGAAACATTTCCCATTAAATTAAAGGTTTCCCGTTCCGTTTTTCGGGGGTTTACTCGTCGCAGTTCTCTACGAAATTGGGTCAAGCACATAGTGTCGAGGCTGGCATTATAATGTTGGCACTTTGGGCTCGGTCCACATCGGGATTGCCCTGGGGATAGAGCCGCTTTTGATTAGCTAAAATGCGGCCCACTCATGTGTGTATGTGTGGGCTTGCTTAGGGCCCGAAACTGTGCCAGGTTATGGTCGCCTCGCCATAACTTTTGAAGGTGGCAAGGACTGCCGCCGAGCAACCTTCATTGACAGCTAGCTGCTCATAGCCGTGATAAACCTTCTATGGCAATCCTTAAGTGCCCCAGCCCCCATCCACATCCACATTCATGCCCACATCCATATCCACATCCATCCGCATATTGAGCACACTGCGCCAGGACGAGCGAGGCTCTTCTCTCAGCCTGCATTGATTCAACAGCCACTTGACAACCCTGCATGCACGGAGAAAAAATCCTGGTCATATAAGTCTGACATTTCTGTATTCAATTTTATTAAATTACATTAGGTATTGCCATCTAAAACTAATTTTAAATGTAACGTATTTATACATTTTATGATATTACAAAAAGAGAATTGTGTAGGTTGGGCCTGGAAAGATCAGTCTTAAATTTCCATAAATGTTTTTTTTAATTTTATTAAATTACATTATCTATCACCGGAAGTTTTGAATTATAAATATGATTTTCCTATAAATATTAAGGTAGTGATTAAAATTTATTATTGATTAATTAAAAACCATTTAAAAGAATTTTTTATATTAACATATTTATAAAGTTTTTAATATTACAAAAGGAGAGTTCTGTAGGTTAGGTCAGTCACCAAGGTAGAACAGTAAACTGTCTAAGATTTTTTCAACACAACACTTTTAATAATATAAGTAAAAGCCAGTTGTAAGTTTTTTAGATTTTATCTGTTATGGTTGGGTAGCATTTTTTATTATATAAGTTTTCTTCCAATTACTTACAATTGGTTAAAAAATATAAAAAATACTACACTTAAATTAAACTTTAAAGGTCCCAAAAAGGGCTTTTATTAGGAAGTTTTTAAGGGAAATGTATAAGTTTCAATATGAATGAATAAAAATGAATTTCAAAATAAGTAAAATAATTGCGCCATTTATTTTTTAGGAATTTTAAGTGAGGGTAGTAAACTTTAATGTACATTTTCAAGTTAAAGATGATTCATAAATGGCGTTAAAGTTATCCCTTGAATGCCATAAAACCGATAATAGCCTTTGTCATATTAATAGACAGTGAATAGCAGCAAGAGATAACTAAGGGATGACTAATTCCAGTGTTATTTCTCGCAGTGTGCCTCGACTTTTGCCGCTTTCAGTGGCTTGCATGTGCATTGCACGTTTGGCTTGCTCTGATTTTGGCTGTTTAGCTGCTCGGCTGGCTAATCGATTCGCCAGCCACCTTGAAACTCTGGCCGCTCTCGGCGGAGCGTTTTGGCCCGTGCCACAACGTGCTGTCTCTCTGATAAATTAGCAGGTGCTTTCACGTCAGGTGCTTTTCCGCGGGGTCAGAGAGCGTGAAAACGCGCGGACACCAGTTTTCTGAGTGTGTGTGTGTGTGTATATGTAGTTGGCATTTCCGCTTTGAGCTACCATAATGAACTTCCGGCCAGGCGTGCGATTTTTCTTTGATTCTTACTCGTTCTTTTTCTATTACTTTTACTTTTACTTTCACGTTAGCTGGTTCCTGTAATTTTCGTGCGTTTGTTCAGCCGTGATTTATGCACACTGATGACGTAGCGAAAAGAGCTGAAAATCCGCAGCCAAGTCCCAAAGTCATTTGGTCCCTGCTTATCGGGTCCTAATGAAGTTTAACCCCTTGGGAGGGCGAGAGGGCGAGACTCGAGAAATTTCGCTTTATCTATCAAATAATACTTTTATTGCATTATCAGGGTACATAGTGTGTATATGGTATATGGGGTGGCACATAAATATTCATGGGATGCTTATATACATAGTTGGGTCTGCCTTGGGCCAGCATTTCTATCCACCAAACGAGTAAGCAATTTTGGGGCATGAATTGGAATTTTCGGCAACGGAATGGAATTTCACTATCCTGCAGCTCTTGGCACTTAATGGGTTAATCGATTAGGCCTCCCTCTCGGTTGGGTTTTTCGGGGATTTATCGGGTTGCCTACTTCATGGTCACGCGATTCCAGGCGCTGGCGTGGCGCTCCGCCTCGAAGAAGTTGCCCATTGTTTGGGGCAGATTCTTGTGTTTCGCCTCCGTTCCCAAAATCCGCGGGGGCGTGTAGTAATTGCTCTTGGGCGTGGCAGCCTCCGCGGTCTTCTGGCTACTACTAATGCACGCCTCCTCCTGGGCGGGATCGGGTGTGGGCGTGGCCGTCACCACCTGTGTGCGCCACTCGAAGATGGGTGCTTGGGCTCCGCCCTGCGGCAACTGCAGCTGAATAGTGGCCCGGCTCACGAAGAGCTCCTCCTTGCCGAAATTTTGGACTGCTGCGGCTGCCATCTGAATGAATCGGTTCCAACTTGCAAACTGATTGCGAATTCGCACTGCGAGTGGCGACAGCCGCAGAGCATTCTGATGTGGCTTTGTTCTCTGGTTACGACTTCGGCTGCTCCGTAAACAACGCGTCGCATGACGCATATCACATACCCGCCGGCAGTGTGTGAGTGGGCTTGATTGCCAGATGGAGATGGGGGCGTGAGGATCCAGCTCTAGAACTGCTCCACAAATGGGGGAAATTGAATTATCTGTTAAACAAAATTGGAAGTTAAAGATTATATACAGGATTTGTTATTCGTAATTTAATTTTAGAACGCTTTAAATCTTTTACCCTGATACAAAACTAAGAAAACCCATTAATTTCACACTCTTTTTAAATAGCTTCGCTTTTATTTTAGTCCATTGTGGATTAACAGTTAATTTAAATATGAATTATATTTTCATTATTTAAAATAATTCTATTAATAAAATCGTAACGTACATTTTTCTTGCATGATTTCAAAATTTTCAAATTATGACATGCAATTCTAAATGTATATATTATTGATTCAATAAAAATATAATTATTTGAACTATACCTCCTTTTTGCCATCTTCAAAAAGTCTTCCTAATACTTTTTATCTAATTTATTGACAATATAAGCTTAAGCCACAAATCTAAACAAATAAGCTACAATAAATGTTTGAGTAATTGGCATATCATCTTGATCCATTTCTTTCCATACTTCTTATCATATGAAAAAAGCACTTAACAATATTTATGAGCGCTCAACTCTTGGTGATTTCATCTAAAGCACTCTCCAAGCAACCTGATTGGACACCAGCAAACCATCTGTTTTCATTTTAATGTTAATTATATTCGATTTTGGTCACGATACCATCTCTATATGAGCTCTGGAGTTCCTGAGCTCACGACGACTGCAATCGCTTAGTCAAATTGTTAGTGCCATTTCAATCGCGGCACTCGGAACTGGTTTCCCCTCGCCCCTGACCAAGTATTCCATGTGGAGAGCAGGCAGCCAGCAAGGCAGACGCCCACATGGACAACAAATAACAATCGCAATAAATAATCAGATACAATAAATAATATATAATATTTAATAGTCATTATTTTCTTACCTTCATCAAGTGAACCAATAACAATTTGATGACCAACACTGCTTTGAGGGGCTCGTGCAGGCAATATTGAATATTTTTTCTAGATATGAAGATTCGATGGCGTAATCGGTTATTCGCAAAATATAGTCTTGCAAATTATTTAGAGCTCCTGCTCAATAAGCTCAAGATGTCTTTAAAACTGAAACATTCTTAAATGCTCTACTTTTCTATACTAAGTCCGAGTAGAAATGTGAGATTACTTTTATTTATTGCTTTCTCGTAATTCTTTTCGAGGGCAGTCTATTTTTAGGGCTATAACTCTTGGACACAAGTAATTTTATAACTGTGATTCATTTTATGGAGATAACATAAGTTCTTATTCATTTATTAAACATGAATAAATCTAACAACTCATTAAGGTTGAATCACTTTTGTTTTACATAAAATTGCTTTTTATTATTTTGTTGTTATGCCTTCTTTATTATTATTGATGCTGCAAAAGTTACCATTTTTGTTTACATGATCTGTTTGTTATTTTCATGGAATTAGATTCCATAGATAACGAACAACACCTTATCCAATTCAATTCCAATCTCTCTGACAGATAAGATAAAAGTGTATCACAATTGTACAAATCTCACCGAGAAGATATCGGATTTCGCACTGTGTCACGTATCTGATATTGTTTTAGGTTATCTTTTGGTTTAATTACGAATACAATCAGTTAGGTAACTTCTTCAATGACACGTACCTATTTTCGGAATTTTCGTATATATATTTTTTCATTTCTGATCCAATTTCTACCGTTTTCAATTGCTCTCGATAGCTTTCGCAGTGGCTGAAGCCCATTGACCAACTCATAACTGCATGAGTAACCCATCAGAAAGTCTGCTCATTAATATGTTTCGAAGGCCGATGATCCAGTTCGATATGCAGGGCACCCGCTTGAAAGCGAGTGTTAACAGAGAACTGTGGCCACCCACACCCATACCTCCCGAAAATCCGCAACCCTTTTGCAAATGTGTTCAAATTCAATCGGCTTCGAGAGACATCGTCTCGGTCGTCGTCACTCATTAAGCATTTGCCCAGTGATTCATAAGAATCATTCACTTGTGGCTCACGCTCGATGTCAAAACGCCCACCGCCCCCAACTGAAAGTGGGTGGGGCCAGTGGGTGTGGTGCGGCGGGGTCCGTTAACTGCATGCAAATTGGCAGGGAGTCCGTCTGTCTAAAAACCGGTTATAGAGCAAATTTCTTTGCTGCCCGTCTATTTGTTCGGTCTAACGTCTCGAACTGAAAACAAAGTGAGTCAATCCTGACACTACCTATTTCAGAGGCGTAGGAAATGGGGTTCTCCTGTGCCCCCAAAGCAAAAAACAATATTAAAAGATCATTAATAAACTAATTTAAATAAGTTTCAATGTTAAAAATATTTATAGTCCAATAAGGCTAACTCACATTTTAAAAATTTTTCACAACTTTATTATATTATTCTTAATAACCCTCTACTTAAACTCAACCTTGAATTTCCAGAATCTCCCATCTTTTGAGAGCAAAAAAAAAACCTAAAAACAAACAAAGTTAGATTCAAGATTACAAGTCCCCAAGATGATTTATGTGGCATTTGTGGCTGCCACACAAAGAAATCGAAGCTGACTTATTAGAACTGTGTGAATGACATGAATCAGTGGAGCTGCGATTAAAGCCGCGTTAATTATTTGCTTGGCACACGCGCCAAAATGATTGCTCACACAGTGCAAATGATTGTTAAACATTTACATTGCAAACATTTACCATCATCAGCAACATCATCATCATAGTCAGCGACTTGGACTGCCGAAGTCGGCGTCGAATAAGTGCAATTTGTTAATTGTTGCACAATGCGCTGCATAATTTACAAAATAATTGCCATGAAAATCGCACACCAAAGGCGCCGCATGCGACAAGGGAGTTTTGCCAGCGATTTCCAAAAGGTCGAGCCACTTAATTGAGGATGTTTAATTGGGGATGGATTGAACGAATCGCAGATTGAGATATGTACTGTATGGATACAGGTAGCAATCGAAAAGGTCGAATAGCAGACGACTAAATGACAATTTTGTCTGACAATCCGATTCGTTCGATTCATCGTCTTTGCGTTGTCTTCCTGTGCAGTTTATAGTAATGATGCAGTCGTGTGGAAAATACATATTAGATTGGTTTTAAGCATTGAGGAATTTATGGCAATCATTTCATAATAACATAACGTTAATATTCAGGTGTTATTTTCATAAATCAGTCAGCTGTAAAAATCAATAGTGGATATATCTATTTTTTCTCAACCCTATTCAAGGATTTCCTGAAATTTCGTTTGGTTGTATTTATAAAATGTAATGAAAAAAGTTTGTTTTCCAATTCAAATTAATTTTTCCTAGTATTGGGCAGTAATAAAGAGTTTATCCTGTTACTTTATTCTTGGAATGGCATAACCTTTTTGCTAGACTATAAAAAGTGCACAAAACATTTTAATTAATTCAGGGAAGAGTGTTCGTTTATCCATATGTATAAAGCATTTCGTTAAAACGAGAATTTGATTAATCTGACGTTATATAGTACTTCTCTGGAACAAAGAAATGGCTTCTGGGCAAGAGATTATACGAGAGTCTCTCTCTTTAAGAGATTTAGTTGCGAAAGAAAATGGATTTAGAAACCCTATACTTTTTTAACTATGTGCCCTTAAACTCTATAAGGAGTGAAAGATATTTTACTATCAAAAGTATGCTAACAAATTATAAAACCCAATCCTGTTTTAGAAAGTAAGACCCAAGCCATCGGAAGGTATAAAACTATACCTATACTAAACTAAAGCAATAAGTTAATATTTCGGACGAAGTTCTGAAAACATTACTTATGTTGAGTTCCCCAAATTATTTTCGGATCCTTATTTCTCTTCCTCTCCTCCAACATAATGCTAATTTGAATTGTAACCCACTGAAGCCTAACCCACTTTTGTACACTTACTCTTTGCAGACACGCACAACGATAACTCGACCACCACGAAAACGCCACTATTCCCGAAAGACCTATTCACGAAAGAACAGCTTGAGAACGGCGCTGTCATCCTGCACATCATTGGGGTGATATATATGTTTGTGGCGCTGGCAATTGTCTGTGATGAATTCTTCGTGCCTTCCCTTGACGTAATCATTGAAAAGCTCGGCATTACGGACGATGTGGCCGGCGCTACGTTTATGGCGGCGGGTGGCAGTGCCCCCGAGCTCTTCACCAGTGTGATTGGCGTTTTCGTGTCGTTCGACGACGTGGGCATTGGTACGATCGTTGGATCCGCCGTGTTCAACATCCTGTTCGTGATCGGGATGTGCGCCCTCTTCTCGAAGACGGTCCTGTCGCTCACCTGGTGGCCTTTGTTCCGCGACTGCTCGTTCTACAGCATCAGCCTGCTGGTGCTGATCTACTTCTTCCGGGACAACCGCATCTTCTGGTGGGAGGCCCTCATCCTGTTCACCATCTACATCGCCTACGTGGCCTTCATGAAGTGGAACGTCCAGGTGGAGACGTGCGTCAAGAAGATGATTACCAAAAACAAGGTGACTCGCGTCAGAAGTACAGATCAACTTATGCCAGCAGTAAGTAGTTGGGAAGTTTTTTTGCAACAAATCAATTCAGATCAAATCAAATCAATCAATCAAATCAATCCAAAAATTCCAACAGAATCTCTCTCTCTCTATCTCGAAAAATTCTTAATTAAAAACGAAAAGAAAACCAAAAAAAAAATTTTAGTAAAGAAAAGTAATGAATACGAAAATGAAAGAAAAGAAAACAAAACCATTACAAAAAACGTTAATCAAGAAGATCGTAAAAGAGAAAGCGAAATTGAAAGCCAAAATTTTGTGTGCCAACTGAAAATGAAAAGAATCAAAGTTAAAACGAAAACAAAGATCCTTTGCCAGGAACGAAATTTCGTTTTTGATTTTCGTTTTGTGTATGTTTTTCCCACCTATTAATCCGCCTTTAATCCCACCTCCACATCCATCTCCACATCCCCAGTCTCAATCTCTGTCTCAGTTTCATGCGAGCATTTGGCGCGTGCCGGGCTTTTAACCAGTTAGCAGGTGCTAAATCATTATGACTAAGGGCCATTGTGGCTGCAATCATCGAAGAAACGTCTGTGACTAAGATATCTGTGCCAAGCTGATGATGCTCTTTGGCATTGAAGGCGATGACATTAATCTGACGAGAGTTCCACTCAAATTTCACCTGCGTTTCGAAAACAGGTCCAGGAAACACTCCATTCATCGCCTTGACCTACTATAAGTTTCATTACAGTTCGAAATCGAACTACTCATCTATATGGCATTTCTAGAGCCATCTTTGGGGTTTTTCCCACCCAAAACCGGTTTATCGGTACAACGGGGAGTGTCTAATTAAAAATACCTATTGAAATCGTAAGACTAAACCGGTTAGTATTATCTTTGCAATTGAGCTTTTTAGATCCTCCAGTATTTATTCAAAACTGAGATCACGTTTTTAAAATAAATTTCAATTCTACCGGTTTCTGGAAGAAACAAGAAAGTTGTGATATATGTTGCATACGTTAAAGGCGTTAGCGTGGGTTTTTAAAAAACCCAGAAATCTTAGTGCATAAGCCTTTCAGATTTCTACAATCAACTTGATATATAATTTATTTGAAAAGACCTTGCTAACTGGTTATTCCCGTCTGCGTTGCACCTCCGAGTTCTACTAACTTTTATCATTATTCTTATTATTATACTATTCTTTCATGCTATCGAAGTAATCTTAATTCTACTCACTAGTTAAACTTCTAATTTCTTCTTTAGTACTTAGCTTCGATTCCATTTGTTAGTCAACCGTTTGATTTGCTATGCGTCTTTCGACTTGTGTAACTCCACACCCACACCCACTGGACACGCCCACTCACTCACACACACCCACAGACACTAACACACGGGCATACACTCCTGACACGATCCGAAGAGAACTCTGCATGCTAGTGAATCCCAGAAAGAAACCTGCACACACTGCTTGAAGTTGATCTTGTCGTTGATCTTGATCTTCAGCCGGGACTCGAACCCGCTGCATGCGCGAGCGTGAGTGAGACGGAATGAGTGTGGGAGAAGAACGAGATCTGTACGCATGCGTAGAACACTTCTTATTTAAATGTAGTCCATGCTTCTTGCTCTGTATAACACATCTCATGCGCACACCTTCTCATCCTTCTTCTCAGGTGAATGTCTTGAATACGTCTTAAAGTCTTTAAAGCGATTTCAGTAACTCAAAAACATCTGGTATTTGGGCTCCTCCTTAAGTTATTAATGGGTTTTTGAAATTATATCATTAAAAAAAGGCCTCGGGATCCATAATAAAGTTCTATATCGCAAGAACTTCTATCAGGACTTTACCTTTTCACCTTTTTTTAAAGCCATTGTGGGCATTCTATTAAAACAAATTTTTTTACTTAGATATCCCTTTTTTATTATTCAATTAATCATGCGATTTGTATATGTACAAAGTTTACAAGAGCTGTATTATGAGTAGGTATTTATAAATACATTCAGATTAAACAATATTTGGGAATATATTTTGTTCTTTGGACATTAGCTATATTATCATTCCGGAATGAACTCCTGTGAATTATTTGTAGGTTGGATTCCACTTGATTGAGGTCCAGTCTTCAGCATCACCTTAATCGCCTTTTTTCATGCTTGATGTGAATGCCAGCCAGATCTATCTTGGATTGGATCGAGGACAGTGCACTTTCAAAGTCCGCGATATAAGCACTCTCTTCGAATCCGGCCTTTTTCTTCAACGATGGCGACCTTCTTTTTTTCATATGGTCCTCAACTTCAGCATTCTTCCTTGAAATTGCCTTTCCTCTCCACTTTTTTCCGTATTTGGCTTCCAGTTCCTTATTTTTCATATCGAGCTCATACGACATTTTAATGTGCCAGAGATTTAGCGCCGTGTATATAAATATGAACAGGCGGAAAAAGAGGACATAGCCCACCAGTAGGCAGATGACGAACAAGCCATATTGGGAAATCGAATCTAAAATATTTCCATTGTCCCATTTTAAAAATTGATCGTCCCTACATGAATATATAATCGGTACGGTTAGCGTAAAGTACAAAAAAAGCGATATTAATTCGACAAGTCTTTTCTCAAACATTTTTTCTTGTTGCGTCGCGTATAAAGTTTGAAAAACAAATGACCCTCGGGTCTTAAAATGATCGTATTTCAGCACCGAGCTCAACAAAGTTCTGTGGTTTTGGGTCTAATCTCAGACATACTTAAAAAACGCATTCAGCGGCCAGATCACCCGTATATATTTACATGACTCGTCATTCTTAAGGGTTGCTTTCTGTGATTTTTCATAAATTCCTTTTAATGTTTAAATTTTATACATTAACTTGATATAAATCATCGTATAGCTCCGATTGGATTTTTTAGACGTTATAATGATTCTAGCCCTTAATTATTCACATCATTGTGTGTTAGGCAGCGGCCATTATAATGTTGGAAGACACAATACGGCTTTTGGTATGGATTTTCGGTAGAGTGGCATTTTCTTGCTTTTGAGGTACAGGTGGAGCACGCCTCAAGCTGGAAATTATACTAGGGTGGACCTGTGCCTGATGCATAGGTAGGGTGACAATTTCCAATGGCCGCGTATCGTGTTTGATGTGAATGCGAGCCAAATCACTTTCAATGACAAGTGGATTACTGATGGTCCTTATCATCTTGGTCCTTATCAGCTTACTCTTTATTTTTTCAGATTCCATAAAATGTAACGGTCTTTTGTATGGGCTTTTGTTGCAGGACTTTTTACCAAAAAACGCCTCCGGATCTTTTTTGGCCTCCTTCACTTTCTTCCACATTCTTATGTCAATGACCTTAAGCCTCATGTAACTGAACATAATAATGCGGTAATAGACTACGTAGCCAATCAGCGCACATAGTATAAAGGTGCAGTTTTCGTATAGCGTTTCCAATAGGTCATCGGTTTCGATTTTTCTGACGATTTTCTTGTTCTTGCAATATTTGTAACTCATCGGAGTTACGATAAAGCAGAAAACGAGCAAGCTGATCACCTCGATAATTCTTTTCTGAAACATTTACAGCTCAATAAAATTTTTTTCAACGCTTCGTAAAAAAAGTTTCTTGCGAGATTTTAAAAACACTAGTGATCCAGCTTCAGACAATTTCAAACTGTCGGATTCCCAAAGCAAACTCATACTCATGAACTCGGTCTCCAGTAAAACATGAGTCCAATCCTTTGCGGTCATCAGTCAGATACGACTTAATCATCAATTTGTACTTGGAAAGTAGTTTCCATTCCCGTACCTCCCAAAGAAAAAATTAGTTAAGTTTAACAAGAGCTGCACTTGATTTATTTCTTTTTATTAATATCTCGCATTTTGTGCGTGTTGTTTACGATAAGTAGGTACACAGATAACAATAGCCTAGCTGCCTTATGACTAGTAATAAATATATTCACTTAACTAAGAATTGATTTAGCTCGCGCGAACGAGTGCACTGGAATGTGGTGATTGACTAATTTCGTGTTCGATTCGGTTTCGATTATCGATCTTTGGGCAGTAGCTAATACTTGATGTGGACTTGGTCCTCTTAAGTCGAGCTCAGAATTTCACAGAAACTAAAACCAAAATTGGTGGTCGTTATTATGAGCCGACTTTTAGGCACTAATCACTTCGGTCTACACCTGTTGAGGTCTGGGCATCAGAACCTTGGGAGACATAATCACGCCTTTGCTGTGTTGATTCGGCAGAGTGGCACTTTTCTGCACTTGGGGCACGGGTGGTGCACTTCTCAGGCTGGGACTTGGACTAGGGTGGACCTGCGCCTGCTGCAGCCTGGGTAGGGTGGCACTTTCCAGCGGTCGCGTTTCATGCTTGATGTGAATGCGAGCCAAATCGCTTTCGATGAGCAAAGGATTGCTGATGGTCCTTATCATCTTCGGAGTCTCTGGCTTGCTCTTCTTCTTGCCGGAGTCCACGACATCGATGTTCTCGGTGGAGACGGGCTGGTAATAGGACTTCTTGTCCAAACCCGATTCCGGATCCGTTTTGGCCTTCTGAAGCTCGTCCCACATCCGTATATCGCAGACCTTCAGCTTCATGTAGATGAATATGATGATGCGGTAGAAGACGACGTATCCAATCATCAGGCAAAGGGCCAGGGTGCAGTGATCACCCACAGTGCCCACCAAGGTGTCGAAGCTCATCCTCACGATCCCATTCTCGGTGCAGTACTTGTAGAGGGTAGGGGTGATAATCACCCAGTACACGAGGACCGTGATCAATTCGATAATCCTTTTCTGAAACATTGTGGCTGGTGGGTTCGCGCTTCGATGCGGTTTGGTTAAAGCTTCGTGACTGACTAAAGACGACGTGCGCCTCATTGGGCTATATATAAACATTCGTATTACAGCGCCGACCGCAATCGAACCGCCGGGTCCCGAAGCCAAGCTCAAAATCAAGCTCTTCGCTCTCCAACTGAATGCATCGAGGGGTCTCCAATCCGGTTATCAGTCGGATAACGCTTTATCATTCGCTGTTTACTAAGCCACATATGGAGCGTAAACAAATCGCCAATACGTCACAAGTGGATCCCAGGAATATTTGCGCCATTTCTTGGAACTGGCTTTGGGGGTCACCCTGGCAGGTTGCCATCTCTTCCGATTCCGATTTTGATTCCGATTCAGAGATATTTACTCGCATTCGGTTACCCATTACATTATGGCACGCAAACAGGTTGAGTGACAATTTGAGCTTTTGTTTGTCTTTCGGATTTGCATCTCTTAGATCATTTGGTAAGCCACTCAGGTCGACAGGCGAAATTTTGAGCTTGATCTTGAGTTTTTTTTTGTTAAATTACGTTGTGTGATTCATGCTGAACTTAAATAATTCATTATGTGATTTAAGCGCTTTGGTAAGGTAAATTGCCCCTCGTCTTTGTGTCCGAACGGTGATGAATTTTCGATATTATAAAATACTTTTGGCGTGATTTCATACACGACTGCAGCTAATATAGATAGTCTGCCATTAATTGTGGCTAATTGCATTGTCTAAATCAATCAGGCCGATCTGACAGCCCGCAGTTTGGAACAGGTTCAAGGTGAATAATCCCTGGGAGAGAGTTCTTTCTCTCGGCATGTGGTGTAAAAACCTTTCGAGAAATTCCCTCTGTGCGACATCAGATTTCACAGGTGTCTTCGGCTTTGCGTCAGGTGAATGAGTGAGTGTTGTTAGTTTGAACCGTGAATGAGTGTGATCGGAACAGAAAACCCAGACCATTAGCTAGAGGCTGGTTCGTCCGATCAACAACATGACTGGGCATTAATTAGCATTATAATCAGGCTCAGTTGGCTCAGTGGGGTAGTTCACCTGGGCACGAGCCACTTGTTAAATCGCCAAGAGCGAGGGGTCTGAACTTGACTTGCCCTACACCTGCTTCACTTCCAGTTTCAGTTTCCGATTCTGTTTCCAGTTCAGTCCGACTTATGAATGGGAGTTACGAAAGACTCGTTCTCCCATCGGACTCATTTACACCACTATATAGTATAACCAGGCCAATTATCATATCGTTTCGTTTCCATTCATTCATTAGAGTCATTAGTCACCTCCCTCCTTAACATACAGTACACACGTTTTAGATATTCGTAGCCGTAAGGTTAGTGCTTGCCTTGCATTAGTTACTTCCACCGATTCCGAATCCGAATCCGACCCATCATCTGCCTGCGCTTCCTTCGCTATTATATGCCAACAATTAATTCGCATCGATTGAAAGTATTTATCGGTTTCAGTTCTCCGACAAAGTTTTTCCAAATGTTTTTGTGTTTTATCTGTTTCTTTTTGATTATAGTGAAGGCAAAATGAAATACAACAAAACTTCCCACTGCGCTTTGACAAATATCAATACAGATATAAAAAATACAACAATATGTGTATATTTTGTTTTAAACAAAGCAACTTAAAAAAAAAGAAAACCAAAAAGAAAGTCTTATAAAGCTTGTATGTATAAAAAAAACCAACCAAACAGTTGCAACAGACAAACAGAAAATAAATTTCCAACGACCAAAAACGAAAAGTGTTCATCTATACGTATTTTGTTTCCTCATCTTCGAACTTATCATTTTGATTTTGTAATATACGACTCATGTGTTTCACCTCCGTAAAGAGCCCAAGTTTTTTGAGGTCTCTGCAAGATACTTCCAAGATCGATCCTTAGCACCTACTGTCCTTCTGTAAATAATGAAAGTGTTAACCGCACCGATCGAGATGTTTATTTTGTTGCACAAAAACCTTCAGAAACTCTATATTTTGTACTTTCCAACATCCACTTTTGACAGTATGTCAAAAAGCCAATCGAATCTAAGATCCAGACTGTCGATCTCTCTGAAATGTAACCCTCAGACTGTACCATATTCCATAGATCAGCTGCACAGTTTGATCGCAAGTGGTCCGTGTATCGTATAACGTATTTTGTTGGATGTTGTGGTAATCAAATGTTTTATTTATTTATTATATTCCTTTTGGACATTCCTTTAGTTTCTTATCGGTTACGTTATCGTTTGATGTTTTCTGAGTTCTGTTCAGATATTGGCTCCCAACTAACTTGCACTTACCGATTCGATTAGTTCTTAAGTCACACAAACAACTACAACTACAACAACACCAAGCCAACACCACCAACAAGAACAAGTACAACAACAGCTACAGAAACATGCGACAAAAGAAAAAAAAAAACCAAAAAGCTACACTCAACTGTAAATTTATACAAATTGCAATAATAAACTTTTCTTCTTCTTCTTTTCACCTTTTTCTCGAAATATGCTTACCATAACAAAAAAAAAATTAAAATAATTAAACATTACACCGCTCTCTGAAAAATACCACAACTCGAAAAACTCAACCGAATCAAAAAAAAAAAATACTAACCCAATCGAAACCTGCAATCCGAAACCGAAACCGTAACTGACCGTTACCCGATTAACCCGATACCGTAACCGCAAACCCACGCCACCCACCGTTCTCTCCGTTCCTTCACTGCAGGGTAACGCGGCCAACTCCTCCGAAACATCGATGGCCACCCAACCGGGCGGCTCCGTAACATCGCGGGCGGCGAGCGAAACCCGCTCGGGTCCGCCCGGATCGAGCAATGCGGGCGCCACAGGTAATAGCAGCGGTAGTACTCAGACCGGTGCCAAGTTCCGCCACGGCCTGTTACAGCTAATGATACACACGATAGATCCACTACACGATGGTAAGTTCGTTGAGTTGCCACAGTGTGTTTTGCACAAGTCAAGCCAAATGCCAAAAATGCAAACAAAAGAAAAAGAAAGCTACTAAAAGTCCCCATAACGAAGTCCCCCCAAAACCCAGCAAACCATTATCTTCCCCGTACTCCTCAATCCCAGTTCCAGTTCTATAACCTCTAAGCGCTGATGAGCGAATTGCCTAAATCAAACATTTAATTATACAACTTGATAAGTAAAAACTAGAATGGAATTTTGTTTAATAAAAGGATTACTTCATTTGTAAAGTTAAATGTATTATCGCTCTGCTCAAGAAATAGTTGTGTAACTTTGTAATCGCTGTTATACATGGCGTATGAGTAACTTTTATGTGTATTCTTTTTATAGTCATATCTTAAAGCCTTTACGTAAATATAAAAACAATGATTCAATATGTATAATGTAATGAACGTTAAAGTTCTTCCCATAAAGATAATCTTCTTTATAAGTCTTAAATTAAATAAACATTAAATATTGATTTACAATTTGTTCATCAGTGCCCTCCCAGTCCGCCACGCTTACATCCAAAATAAGATAAATACAAATGCAATAACATTCAACTCTACTCTATATACTATACTATATATACTACCTGTACCTGTACCTATTATCTATATCTGTTCTAAAGTAAAATTGTTCTATTCAGTTTCGTTTTGTTTTTCGGTTTCTCTAAAAAATTCTGTGTAAATTTCGTGTATCTTCTAATTGGATGTTTGACTTGCCAGCCAGAAGTTACTTTCGCTCATCCTTCCACTTCTGCAGCTCTACCCAATTACTGTATCTCTATCTATATCTGTATTCTGTATCTATGTCTATGCTCCGATTTCCACTTCTACTTCCATTTCTCATTTGCGTTGCGTTGTTGCCTTTCAGTTCGTTTCGGTTTGTTATGTTTTGTTTTTCCTTCAGTTTGGTTTTAGCTTTCGTTGGCTTTGGTTCACTTTTTTAATGGCGACCTTGGAGCCACTTACCTAATTAGCACGCCAGGCCCAGACGCTCCGTCGACTAGAATTAGAACCAAAAAAGAAAGAGGGGAGAAATTAGAAAGGAGTCAGCAGGCGCGATTGACAGCACTAACCCTTTGCTTTTGGGTGCGGCAGGAAGAGGGAAAGGTCATCGCGATATTGTTACTCCCACACCGGATAGATAGATTCTGTAGTTCTGCAAAGTTTCCAATCAGATTGGGCCCACTTTCCACCATTGATTTTGGTATGGATTGACTTTGTGTAGCTATAGCTACCCCATGAATATGTAGGAAAGACCTCAGTGTCGTTGCCACGGCAATGGCCCACAGAAAATTAAACGAATCGAAATGAGGCAGCTCAGGGGCGTGTTCGCCAAGGTTCGCAGGTGCGAAGTGTTAGAATTCGTGTAGCTCCAAGTGGGCCTATCTCAACTATCTAGTAGTTCTATAAGAGATATGTGAAAAATTACAGAGGTTTCAAAGCAGAAGAAAAACTCCAATTATAGGTTTAATTTTCCAATAACTATTCGGAGCAATTTCGTTATAATAAACATATCTCTGTAAATAGTTTTATATTTAACAGGAATGCATTGGAAAAACAAAAGGTATCAATTAAACTATCAAGAATATATTAACATTAACACAATAACATTACATATTTCTGTCATTGCTAACTGACAGCAGAGATTTTAATTCAAAAGTTCCCCATTTTGAATAATTAGATGATTCAGACTTTTTAATTTAAAGCGGATCTCAATTAGAAACTTTTAAGTCAGGTCACAAGGGTTTATTCGTTCGACTTAAGTTGCAAATGCTTCACAAATACGCTATTTACTGATTTACTTTCGGCTTTGTTTTTCATTTTGTTGCAAACAAGAAAACCAAAAAATAAAACAAAAAGAAAAGCAGAAAAACAAACAAAAAAAAAACAAAATAACGAAAATATTTTATGTTGTTCAATGTCAGTTTGGAGTTACATTTATACCAATATATCTATATATATATATACATATGCGTTATATATCTAGCATAGAGAACTTATCATAAATTCCTAGAGTTTGTGAGCGCAGTTCAATGGCATACGTACTGGCTAAATAACTAAATGAATATACTGCAAGATATAGATATACTGCAGGTCTTAATATATGCCATAGTTCGAGTACCTATGCCATTGAATGCTGGATTGAGTTGAGTTTGACGCGTGACAAAAACAAAACAATTTATATTGTACATATATTAACTATGCGTTTTTAATGTTGTATGTGTTAAACGTAATCATTATCGTAATTGTAATTGAAATTGTAATTAGTTAGCAACTAGTACAATTGGCTCGCAGCAATGCGGTTCGAAATCGGCTTCAACTTAGTCTTAGGGGCTCAGACTCATACATTATTATACTATACACCCCATCCACACCCGAGTAGATAGAAAACTATTAACGAGCCTCGACTGCATGTGCGACTAGTCGAGCTTGTTTCAGGTTGTTTTTGCATAGGTCGGATCGCTTTTTGTCACTGGAATGTTCGTCATATATTGTTTAAATGTGTGTTTCTTTCAACTCGTTATGCTCGTTGTATGGGAATTGTGTTTTTGGGCCTGAGCTTAGTGGAAATCCGGCAGAGACGGGCGGAAATCGTTTTCCAAACTCCGATGGCAATGATCTCGATAGATCTGGATAGATTCTAATTGCCCTGCCACTTTGCTCGATTGTCAATTTCCCTCAAGAGCAGCCAAGATCGCAAGTCCCATCCCGAACGAAATAGTCGTGCCTTTGCTCAGTTCTCTGTATGAGCATGTTCTTCACTAGGTCTGTATTAAACCAACGATAGCCATATCAGTACCGTTAAGAACCTCCCCTATATCTACCCACCGCGACACACACACACATGCGATCTATAGAAACGTAAGCTAAGCTTAGTTGTAAGTCTATCGGAATCGTGTACATATATACACACATATGTATATGTATATACCTAGAGCAATTCTAGCAAAGGGGTCTTCCAAATGTAGCTATCTAGTCAGATGGTCCCCTGAGATAATGTAAATTCAAAAGAGAACTTCACGCCGCATTGACAACAGAAAACCGAATCGAATCGAATTTAAACCCATCAGAAAACCCCGTCCGATCCCCAAGCATCATCAAAAAACCAGATCGAAACCTCAAATATTTAATCAGCTTAGTGCAAAACACAAGTTCACACTCAATAGCTCGAATCGGATCGATTCAGAGACAAAAGTTAGACCAAATACCCATGAGACTCTGACACGGTAAATATCAGTAGTGATCTCTAGACTAGACCTAGTTACTTATAGTCCTAGTTGTAGTCCTAGTCAGCTTACGAACCCCCTCCTCTCTGCTGACCGCTCTTCGCTCTCCCCGCTCTCTTCCGCTCTACTCTGTCATACCCTGTACTGAACTCTACTCTATATAGACTAGACTGTATCCCCATAGCTATAATCTGTTAACTTACTCAAGCAACCTCCAAATGCTGTCTCGCAACTGACATCAACATTTTGTATAAAATATTTTCAATATACATATAGACATATATTTGCGTATATGAACGATCCAATCCAAACCCCTAAATGAGTAAATTTGATTGTAAATTAAAAGCCCTAAGAAAGAAACTAAATCTGAAAATGAAACTCGTAACTGGGTTAATTCGTTTATTTCTGATTTTAATCGATGCAATTTTATTCTTTCTTTTTCTTCTTTTTTTCTTTTGATTTTTCGCAAAAAAAAATACCAAACCAAAAAAAAATATCAAATAAAAATAAACACTTGGATTTTGCGTTCAAAAAAAACTGAATTCGTTGTGTGCCAACAAAAAAACCGAAAATCGAATACCGAAAACCGAATACCGTAACCGCACACACAACAATAAATACTACAACAACAACAACGACAACACCGCTACTCGCCACACACCAACACCACCACCACCACACTCGTGTTTTGTGTACCAACAAACAATAAACAATAAACAAACAAACACTGCATTATTTATCGAAACACTCGCAAAAAAAAAACCACACACAATTACAATGACAAAGATGATGTTCCAGGCAAAGTGGACGAGAAGGCGACGCAGCTGCACGCCATTGCCTCGCTGAAGGTCTTGCTGGATGCCACCAAGCCGCAGCGCGGTGGTGCCACCACCTCGGCGGCCAACCACGTCAAGATCAACCTCAAGGAGACCACGCTCGCCGATCGTCCCAATGGGAACATCGACACCACCCTCGACTCGGTAAGTCCTCCTGACCAGCTCCGTTTGCCCCCATTTGTGATCCGTACGATGTGCTAATGATATAATGCTCATGATTTTCCTTAGGCATGACTTTTCGTTTCGAATATCCGTTGATTTGATTTGAATTTTCGTTTCCTGTGCTTTCGTTACAAACTGATTGATTGTGTCACACACAATGCGCTGCATTCTTCATACAAGCAACAATTTGAATAAGTTAAATCGGTCATCTGAATATCGTAAAAAGGAAAGTAGATGTGTCCTTAAATACTGCGGCGCGATAAAAAGTAGAATCACCGTAGTTCTAAGCGAAATATCGTACTAAAACTACCGGGTGTACCAATTATAGCGAATACCGTAAACGAATATCGTAAAAAATAAATTCGAAATATTTTATGAAGCGCATTAGCTGTATAACTATATATGTTTAAAGAAAGAACCTTATTGAATATTTTTCTTCAGCCGTGTATCGTATATCGTTAACCGCGTTTACCATAGTTCGAAATATTACCTTGTTTCCCAGACATTGTTTAGCGACCAGTTCAAGCGACCTACCAAAATATACACACCATTTTCCAATTCTAGCTGTTGGCATGTTTCCTTTACATTGCTAATCCATTGATTGATTAAGCAAACTGATTGGTTAACTGATTGATGCAACGTTTGAACTGATTCTAAACAGAACCATGGTGTGTTTTTAATCCCCACCTAAATATATGTTTTGATGTATACTCCTCCCTCAATCTTTTTTGATGTGTTTTCTTGTTCGTTTCCCACTGTTTTTGCCGGTTACAAAAATGTGAAATGCCCAAGTGTGTAGGCCCGCCCAGAGAAATGAAACAAAAATATCAGAAAGATCTGTCTGTGTGTTTATGCAACGTTTATGTGTGACTTATATTGGATTTTGATTTACTTCTTTGACTTAAACTAAACAACGATTTGTGTCCGAATTCTTTTCCATACAACTCTTCAACCCACCCACCGCCCACCCATCCCCACCACACACAACTCTCTATCTCACACACACACACACAACACACACGCCTCAACTTTCCTCCTGTCTACCAACTCTTAACTTTCTTTCTATTTGTTTGTGTATGTTTATCTCCTTTACTTTCGGAGTACCTTCATGCCCCCATCTCTCCACCCTCCATCTATCTCTATCGAACTATCTATCTATCTATATCTCTGTGTGTGTTCTGTCTTGCCCCAGATTAAGAAGAGCTAATTCGGAATAGTGAAATTTTTGCATACTCTTATACCGTATGACCCATTTGGAACTCATTTGCTTTGTGTCTTTACCTCATTTCGTTACTCGTACCTAGCGTTGAACCATCCACAAGAACATCTACAGTATATACCCAACAAATAGCCGATGAGAACCAAAGTCATTACAGCGCCTTGCATATTATAATTTCCATTCATATTTCACTAATGCGCTATGCAGTCATTCCAATGCTAAGTAGCTGCGCCCAAAAACCACCGATCACCACACCCACCCACACAGCGTGTGTGCTCGTATATCGTATCGTAATCGTTGGCATTTTGTTAACGCGAACATTTTTATGCATAGACGCAAACTCTCGGCTTTGGCCCCCCATCAGCAGTATCAGCAAAAGCAGCAGCCTTAGTAGCATTGCATTCCGGATGCTTACGATATACCCTACCTCTTGCAGAGGGCTGTAAAGATTCGGTATCCGTTCGTCTGTCTTCATAGTCTGTCTTCTAAGCAAGAGTTACTCGGTGAATCAGCAGTACATATGCACTCTTTATGCAGCATAGAGTACCAAAACCATTAGAAAAGATAGATAGCAAAGCTGAGAGCTTTTGGAGAATTGCTGCTGCGTGTTATCCCAGCTGATTCACCGTGTAACCTCAGCTTAAAATTGGTTGTAAACGATGCAGCTTTAACTTTGCACCATGCGCCATATTACCCATTTTTTGATATACTCTATCATAATATAAAAATCTTAAGCAGCCGCTGCAACGTTTACAGCCAGAAAATGAAAGCCATTGATAATTAAACCTTTCCCAATCTCATTTAAATCAAAAACATACCATCCATCTGCAAGGGTGTTTAGACTTCGGCTTGCCCTGAAGAAACTCGCTTCCTAGTTGGTTATTAATTACATTTTTTGTTTTGATTTATGCAAAGATCACAAAGCAAACAAAAAAAATTCTGAGGTGCTGACTCGCCTCAATTACTGCAACCTCATTTGAATTCGACTCACAATTTGACGCAACATGGCTGGCCTCGTGGGCCGCTTTAAACCGAATTTTCCGAGTTGGGCTTCTGTCTTAAAGAAAATAAAAACATATCCTTAAAAAAAATAACTGTTTAATCCACAACCAGCAAATCGTGTTTGTGTTTCCACTCTTTCCCGCTCCGTATGTGTTTGTTATGTAAACCCCGACTACCCACACTTCTTCTAAACATTGTGAACAACCTTCTTTCAAAACTATCTTTCTGTCTACCCCCAAAAGAGTCTTCTACTTTTTCTAACAGCCTAAGTTTTAAACAAAGTTTTTATTTCCATAACTGATCTGATTCTGAGGACTTGGCCCTGAGATCTAAAACTTTATGTTTTCAAATCACTATATATACTTATAAATGTGTACTCTTCTCCCAAAAATTCTTGTCATAAAAATTTATAATGTATCTTGAATAATCAACCTAAAGCCATCGTTGAGTGGTCGACGTCCTAGCTGGATTGAGCAGAGGGTCAAAATTCAGACACGCAAATTTAGCATCAAAGTTAGTTTCATGAACAATTTTTATTGATCTCTCTTTACCTATCTTTCTCTCTATATCTATCTATCTTCGCTCTTCTATATATTGCATACAATCTTTATAATTTTCTGCAACAAATATATCGTAAACGAAGAAAATATACTTTTTTATTTATATTCAGTAACAAAGAAAATATCAGACAATTGCACGCGAGTCGTACACAAAAGCTCCTTGGCAGTGGCCTTGATGATAAAGTTATTCATATTCAAAAAATGAATTTAAAATCCCATTCTTTTATTTTTGAATGAAAAGCGAATAGCTCGGAACAAATACATAAAATAAAAAAAATTATATTACTGATAATAGTGTGATTGATCAGTCAATTTTATAAAAATACGGGGTACATGTTCCGCACAGTATCGAATATCGTAAATGGAATCACTTCAAGCTGAATGATGATTAATCATAAATGCCCAGAACACTAAGTCCAAAAACCGCAGCCCCCTCAATGACTAACCCATATCTTTGCGCTTTTGAAAAATTAAAATGAAATACACTTGAAATAGTTGGGAATCTTAAGTTACTAGCCAGGAGCGTGGAGTGTAGACCGCATATAAATTTCCACTTAGTTGTTGCATTTGCAAAGCTTCTGAGAATCGTCACCCACTAACCCAAGAAAAACACACATTATTGCTTCAGTGTAAAACACACGTATACTTCGAGTAGCAATAACCCTAGTGATATGAAACCTAGTCTTAGGCACATCTTTTTAACCAGTTTTACTTTCTACTTTTGTTCACGATTGATCGACCTTGTAGACTGTGTCTGTGTGTTGTTGCACTTGCAAGTCTAACTTGAGCATGCCCACTGTACCAATGCACCAATGTAGTACCACTGTACCTGCGATGCTGATAGAACTCTGCACGTTTTAAGTCTAACCATCTCTCTGAGCACAAATCAGTATCGTATCGTAATTGTAGTCCTGCTAGAAAGTAAGTGCACCCCTTTGAACTCGAACCACACTAAGTATCTTGATCGAACCGACACCGAACCCACTTAGATCCCGCCAAGCAAGCTCTAAACGCCTGTCTGCGAGTTCCCGCCAGAGAAATGAAACCCAACCAAACCGAAAAAAAAAACCAGACAACATCTTTCGAATATAATTGCAAAACCCGAAAGCGAAGCAAAATTTGTACTATGACAAAAGCTGCCCGTAACCGACTCATGACCATCTGTAAACATAGCTCAAAACGCATTCCACCTCAGAACCCGACCTCGAAATCAATCAACCACCTTCAACCACTGGCGAGCGAACCCCGCTCCACTCACCCACACCATAAGCCACACACCCACATTTTTACTATATATTTTATACAACAAATTCCGTATTACATATTCAATATGATATATACCTATATATATACCCATATACTACGGCTAAATACTAACAGAATTCAGTCGAGTTCGGTCCAAGTCCCTAATCGCCAATCTCTTCCTCTGCCTTGACCAAAAGGCGCCCGAAATCGAGGATGAGCCGGAACCCCTGAGCATGGCCTGGCCGGATACGGCGCGAAAGCGGCTCACCTACGTCCTGGTGGCCCCGCTCCTGGTGCCCATGTGGCTCACACTGCCCGACACGCGGACGCCCCGCGGCAAGCGCTTCTTTCCGGTCACCTTCATCGGCTCCATCGTGTGGATAGCGGCCTTCTCCTACCTGATGGTCTGGTGGGCCAACGTGGCCGGCGACACGGCGCGCATTCCGCCCGAGGTACACTCACCAAACCAAATAGTCTGGAAATAGCTTTATAAGTTCCTAAGCTTAAAGTAGTCTTAGTGCTAGAAATTAATTTCAAATAACGTACATGTTTTCTATATAAGAATAAATACCCTTAATTGGACAGCATATTCAAAATCTTAAAAATGTAGATCTAAAATAATTTTCAAAAGAATTATATTTTTAAGTCTATAAAGATCATTGGAGGGAATTTTAACTTTAGGTAAATATATTATAAAGTACAAATTGTGGATAGCTTTATTATTTTTATTAGAATAACAGAAGGTAAATCGTCTTTATTCATCTAATTCTAATTCTAATTTTTTTATTATTAAATTATGGCCATAAGACACTTGCTTAAGCCTAGACTTACTTTCTGTATTGATTATAAAAAGTCATGGCAAACTTATAAAAAGTCATTGCAAAATTATCAAAAGATGGTCCACAGCTGAAAAATTTTGAAACTCACAAATATAGATATTCTATAGGGTATCATGACTTTTTTAAACAAGTCCCGTAAGTTGGTAGATCCATTAGCAAGCGTCATATGGTTCTTATGGATGAATTAAAATAAAATAAATAAAAACCAAATTAATGTAATTAAAGTATCTAAAAATAAGATTTTTATAACTAAATATTTTGAACATAGAAACTATATTTTCCCATAGACTAGTTGTGTGAAAATAAGGCGACAGAAAAATGCAAGTTATGTCTGATTTTCTAGTTCATAAAAAGTTCTTACAAATATGAACTGTGCGTTTTTCCTGATTAACCCTTTACCCTCCACTTCTTTCCCCGATAGGTCATGGGTCTGACCTTCCTGGCGGCGGGCACCTCCATTCCGGACTTGATTACCTCGGTGATAGTGGCACGCAAGGGATTCGGCGACATGGCCGTGTCCAGTTCCGTGGGCAGCAACATATTCGACGTGACCGTGGGGTGAGTAGTGGGCCATTGCCGGCCCCTGGCTTTTGGGCCAATCCTGTCGAGCGTAACTAACCGGTGCTGATTACCATTACCATTCATTACCATACCCACCAGCCTGCCGATACCGTGGCTGCTCTATGGAATCATCTACGGGGCGCCCGTGGAGGTGAACTCGGTGGGCATGGTCTGCTCCATAACCATCCTGTTTATGATGCTGGTGTTCGTGGTGATGTCAATCGCCTGCTTCCGCTGGCGCATGAACAAGGGGTTGGGCTTCACCATGTTTCTGTTGTATTTTGCCTTTGTCGCCGTGTCGCTGATGTTCGAATACGACGTGATCACCTGCCCCTTTTAAAGGGCAGGGGCAAAGACAAAAGTGGTCAACAGTTACCGAGTTCCCGGTAACAGTCGAGCCATCGAGATGGAGCTACCAAGCTACAAAGCCACCAAGGATTCCATACCAAGGATGTCTGGATGCCGCCGAGGACGAAACGAGACGTGGACCCCGTCAGTCTCACACCCAATTAGCTAAATTATATACAAGCAAATTAATTAATGATTAACAAATTAATTAACAGTGGACTAAAGCTAAATAATCGAATTGTTAAACAGACAAATACACCGCCACACACAGACTCACTCACTCACAGATACACAACACCACCAAACCAAATTAAATCAAACGAACACACATGCGAAAGCGGTTATGAAAAATAACGAAATCGAAAACTTAACGTTAACAAAATGCGAGTTAGTTAGTGCCAGCGTTTCTTTTTCGAAAGACATTTACTTTAAAGTGTTTAGCGCAGCTTTTTAACGCAAGCAGCCCCCTCCAATCCTTAACTCTACGAATCTTTGCTCCCAACTATCGTATCTATGTATCTATGACCTATTAACAAACTAGCGAGAAGGAAACACGACAATGGCTTCCCAACCACTTACTAACTATGTATCTACCTAACGTTTGGGTTTTAACTACAGGCATAAGAAAACCAGCAAAAGTATGTATCAACAAATATATATGATTATCTCGGCACAAGGCACCCTATATCCTATATACGGTACGATATGATACGATACGATACGAAACGATATGATACGATACGATACGATAATGGAATGCAGCCTCCAAGTTTTGTGTTGAGCTCTTTCGTTTCGATCGATCGAGCAGAAGCCTTTCATTTGCGTGCTCTACTAAGATTTCTCCTAAAAGCTTTATCCAGAGCCTATCTAAAACTCTATCTAGTTTACGACTTATATACATAATACTTATATACCCACTCACACGCACACTTACATGGCATACTATATATTGACCTGTATTGATTAAGTGATAATTTGCGTACTTATTGAACAAGCAAACGAACAAATCGAGAACTCTCAAAGTAAGCTACAATTATACTCGAATTCAAAACTAAATCGAAACGAATGTAGGGCATACTTAAAATATTTTGCTAAAAAGCATTTGCCATACATCCAGACCAGGGCATTATGATTATCGATTACACTGATTCCAGTCCGATGCTAATTCTAATTCTAATTCTAGTTTTGATTATGATTCTAGTTCTGATCCCGATTCTAGTCCTAATTCCAATTCTGATTCACGTTGGCGTTTAGGAGGAGCAGAGTTTAAATTTAACTTTAAATTGAAGCCATATTTATTATAGACTACTTCAAATCCAAAACAAAAACGAAGCCTACTAAAAGAAAAAACAAAAAAAAACCAAAAACTAATTTCATATACTTTTTGCTTAATGAAGTCCCCCAAGTACATATATATGAGCATATTAACGTATTTATATATAAACGACATTTAAGACGATATTTAACGAAATATGAAACAAAATCAACTTGCTCTCTTTATTTAGAAGGTACGTAACATTTTTCTAAACTAAAACCCTAAACTCGTAAAACCAAGTGGCCGCAAAACCGATGAAATGCAAATGGAAAAGAAACCCAAATAATTTAACATAAAACGCATACATATATACACCTAATTATAAACATACATATATAAATATATATATTTTATATATACCAGAAGATAACTTACTATATATATATGCAACTATACTTAAGTAGGCAATGTATCTAACGGATATCCAGACGTTTGCATATGGCTCGCAGTCAAGTTAAGGAAGCGACAGAACACAGATACAGATACAGAATACAAGATACAGATACAAGCACACACACGTTAACACTCAGAACAGAAAGCAATAATTTTTATTACCAGTGAAATTAGAGGATTCAGCAGTGGCATCGCACTGTAAGCATACTGTCCTAGATGTACGACATGCGAAAATCTCACTGCGAAATGCGAAAATCGAGACCCAAAAACGTACATTGAGGCCAAGTCAGCTCAGCAGTGGTAACGCATCGGAAATAATTATATATGCATTCACATTCGCAAAATTATATACTGTATCTGCTGAACAATGCGATGTGCAGATGCAAATGCAGAATTAACGTAACTAAGTGGCTGCTCTTACACCCCATGGGTGCAGTGCATTCGATTGCACACAGATATAAATATACGAGTATATATATAATTGATAATATAATATATGCATGTAGGATATGGACGGGTCAGAGGTCACAGCCGAACAGCAGACCAGGAAATGAGCAGGGAGCGAGAGGATTGTCAGGGAACGAGGCGGAGACGTTGTATAAAACTCGAAGGAGGCTTACATCAGGTCATGCCCTCTCCACACAGAAGACTCCACATCACTTCATATGCCTAAATGCAGCCCTTGTACTAATCCAGCTTAGAGTTGGCTGAGAAGCCCTAAATTTCCCTATAATTTATATTGGCTTATCCTTAAAAAGTGTATCTTATAAATATCAATTTACCTATGTAAGCTGACCTTCAGTGTTCTCTTTACTTGTTTTAGGACCACTTTATTGCCCCTACTCTAACCTATGCCTTTTCCTTACTTTCTAAATATCCTTAAGCCGATTCTTACTTCTTAATTAAGCTTGTTCTTCTAATAATTAGGTTTAATCTGTATCCACAACCTTTTTAAAGTTCTTCTACCTTATCCATACTTTTCCTCTCAGCCACTCCATGCGTTTCTCATCGTAGCTCGTAATTCCAAAAGCGTCGACTTTCGTCCTTCTGTATTGGTGTATACGCCCCTGTATCGTATATATCCCAACTAGCAAGCTCACTTCTCACGAGTAGATTGCCTCGGTCGCCAGGCTTTAACAGAGACAACTTCCAAGAACAAACAACAAATTAACTTAAACTTTTATACATGCTGTATGTTTAAACTAAAGACAACAAAGGATACCAAAAAACTAAATCGAATAGAAAGAAAACCTTAAAAAAATATCTTCCAAATTAACTTTAAAACCAAGTCATATTTATTATATAAAAATAAAATACTTGAGAACGAAACACTCACACTTAACTACATCTTATTAGAACCTAATAACGAGAAAATGGAAAAGCACACCCAGCAATTACTTGTACTGAAGATTTCCCTCACTCACACCCACTCACATCTAATCTATCATACATACAAACATATCGCGCCCACTCTTCTGTCTAAAAAGGTACACAAACCAAAAAATCCCAGAGAAACCAACAGAACAAGAAAATCGGAACGAAGGGATTGTTTCGGCGAACTTTTCTCACCATAAAACCCTTAAAGGCTTATCAAGAAATCAAAGGAAACGCAATAGACGATCCTCCATTGAGAAAATCCTTATCCATCCGAATCTTCCCCTCCTTTCCATCCAAAATCATCAACCAACAACGCACACACACCACACAAAATTGTCGAGTGGCGTAGAAGTCTCGCTTTAAAGCAACGTAAATAAGAGGAAATATATACAAGAAATATATATATACAGATATATATATATGAAATTGTTATGGTTATAGATTTTTAACAAGTTGAATAATTGCGTAAAAAGTAAAAGTGAAACAAAAACACAAAAAAATTGTTGAAACATTAGCAAAAGCGTTCATAAAACATAAACGAAGCGTAAGGAAGGAAATAATAATAAAGATAAAACGAAACCGAACAAACCAAATCGAATCGAAAGATATAGTAATGCTATATATACTTTATGAAATATTTAACTATGAAAATAAAAATCATTGTTTGAAATTAAAGTGAAAAAAGTAAACTTACAAAAAAAAAAAAACAAAAAACCAAAAAGAACTTTGTGTTTGCTAATTTTGTGTCCTCAACCAAATTTTGAGTTTGCAGAAAAATCAACCGTAAGTATACCCAATTGATTCCTATGTTTTTTTAAACGTAATTGGCATGATTAGATATTCAATGTTCGATGTTTTCAAATAAAATTAGCAAACACAAGCACAGACCATTCGGAAGCATTTCTAGAGATCTGATCTGGCCTAATACTAATCACGCTCTCAAGTCAATCACCTATAACAATCGTCTTGATCAAGAAATACCGAAATACCACATAACGTCTACGAGTATAAACGAACGAGCACATAATCATTAATTTCAGCTTTAAATAATCTACGAACTAGACCTAAACCGTATATGGAACACGCGGATATTTATTAACTTTTATAAACCAGTATATGTACCATATACCATATAGCATATAGCGTGTCTGTGCGATCGCGCGCTCCAAGTGGATTACTTTTTTAATACTTAATACGATTACGAATACAAATAGAACACGTGAAATGCAATGTATGCAATACTTATATTCGATTATATTTACAATATTTAGAGACCGTTTCAAGTTGCGTCCGTTGTTTAGACAGAGAAACACAGCAAACAATAAATTGTCAGTCAGTTGCCAGCGGCTTCGATTTGATTTCGATTTTTCGTTCGATGTGAGGAAACCAAACGATTACCGATTAACGATTAAACGAGAATGCGAATATGAAGCAATTATGATATATGAAATCCAGTAAAAAGTAATAGTTAACATATTGGTAGACTAATTTAAAGATTTTATAGCGTTTTCAAATTTATAAGTGTATAAACCGAATGCGTTTATTATTTGTAATGCCAGCGATCAGCCGATCGGCATCGGATGTCAGCAGATATAGCGCGTGAACATATAGCCGTCGTGTGTAATACAGTTATCATTACCCACCAAAATATGTATATTTTCCGTTGTTGAGTTTAGATCGTTGTACTTTTGAATTTTACCTTACGAGTGTGTATTTTTTCGAGACAAAAACACAAGCGGACCGATCGATAGTGCAGACGGGTGTGTAATTTTAATAGCGAACAATGAGAGTATTATAATAACAGACATTAATTTTAACAACCGATACGCTTCTAGCACATAAGATTGTACAAATGATTTATATGAATAATGCGATAAACCATGAAAAGAAAACGTAAAAGGGAGTTACAGTCGGTCAGATGTTCAGTTGATCCAGTCTAAATATAAACCCATTTTCTTAGTCATCAAAGGAAGTATATCCCCTCCCCTAGCTCACTTTATCTTTGTGGCGAACCAGAGAGCTCGAATGATGAATACATATGGTGTAATACAGCGAGTTACTTACTTTATACAAGTACGTCTAGTTAACGACATTTAGATTTTATACAAAACACACCCAGAAACACGCAGTCATTCAAAAAAAGTAAAAACCCTAACCGAACCGAACCAAACTCCCCAGCAGACGCATTAGTTAACAGATATCATCAAAATGGAGCAAGGAGTAAAAGCAAATCAAATATATAGTCAATTTCTAACGATACATGCAAACATATATGGCTGGCACTCACGATATATATATAAAACAAAAGTATATGAAGTTATATAAAGCATTTTAAGGATCGTAAACTGGAAGAGGCGCTGAATAGAGTGGGGTGAAAAAGCCCCCCCAAAACTTATGTAAATCAAAACGAAGCTATAGCGAATAAACCGAAATGTTAACTAGTTATTTAGGTGAAATATACAACAAACCACACTCAGATGCAGATGAAAATGCATATGCAGATACAATACATTTACATCGAACCGTTAACAAGGCTTTGAAAGCTCAGAAGAATTACTCAAGCAGACACTCGAACACGACACAAGGACACGAATGTTCAAAAAAGCAGAGTTGAGTTGTAGCAGAGCCGCAGCAAACGAAAAAGGGCCGTTTAATAAACTTTTGTTATCAACCAAGAAAAGAAAGCAAAACGAAATGCGTCTGCAAGTAAGCAGGTTGCGAAAACAAAAAACGAAGTTAATGTTCAAACTAACTAATATATAACGAATATTATATAATACAACAAACTTAGACTGTATGTTATTTTCTCAATACAATACCTATAAAAAACAATAAAAACAGATTCAATAAAATGAGTTATCCAATGGCACTGGGCGAGTGTTGTTAATTTTATGTCAATTGCATCATGGCTCTATTCGTTATACTACCACTTTTTCCTTTTCTCCTAAATTTAAATCGATCAAGGTTTTTATAATGCAATTAAAAATCTTCAGCAAGTAATTCAACGTTTGTAATTTAAATTTGAATGTTGTTTTTAATTATTTTTTATTATATTATTTATTTTTTCGGTTTTATGCTATCACTCAAACTGGCAAACTATCGATTGTATTATCGATAATATCGATGGTAAGGAGACACCTGCACATGTTTGAAAACGATCGCGATTGTATAGCCGTCATACACGCACCACTACTTTTACAAAATGTTATAATTTTAATAATACACTTATTTTATACCTTTATTTTCTTACTACCATTATCCACATGAAAAATAAGTAACGCGATATGGCAGCTAATCTCCAACTTATTCTTAGCAAAGTTGACCACTGTGTCAGTACGATGGATGGTTGGACGTCGAGGGCCAACGATAGCTACCTCGCAGTTACAGTGCACTTCATAAGTGACGTCTTCCAGCTGAAAGCCGCTATACTATCAACTAAAAAACTGATGGACGACAAACTGATCGCAATTCTAATAAAAAAGCAGCATCTGTTCAAGTTGTGCTCTCCCACTGGAACTTGAAGTCCAAAGTAATCGCCATCGTGACAGACAATGATAGCGCAACAACAAAGTTTTCCGAAATTTTACAGAAGCCGCACTTTCTAAGCTTGGCTCACTGCCTTAACTTAGTGTACCAAGATTGCTTGGACGAAGAGTTAATAAAGCATGTATTGACTAAATGCAATAGGATTGTAAGTTTTCAAAAGTAGCACTATAGCCTTACGAAAAATTTAAGCAAGCAAAGGGTACCAAAGCATACAGTCTATTTCAAGAAGTATACACCAGATGGAATTGAGCATTTCAAGTGGTCAAACGAATTTAAGCCACAAATTCATACACCCAAAAAAAAATTATCCATATGTCCTTATTAAGATGTCAATGTGATCCTAATGACTGTCAATAAATCTCTGATACAAATTGACACCTATTATAGGATTAATTTGACACTTGGCAACACTTGTATACGAAAAAGCGTATCGTACTTGGTGTGCGGGCATGGGATTTTGAGTTTTAAGTACGTTCATGACAAATTTTTTTTGTTTTTTTTTAAATTTGAATTAGCACCGTTTTCGAGGAGACAGGACGGTCAAACTCAGTTGCTTCAAATGGCTTTTTCTGTAGATAAATAATGTACGTTTTTGTGCAACAGGTGCCAGGTCTTGTCAGGAAGGACATAATCTGGAGGTTGCTCGTTTTCGTAAAAAAAAGCATAGCAATATTTCTTTCAAGATGAGATTAATTGTTCAGTTCCGCGCCTTATAAAGACGCCGTAGCAGTCCAAATTCATTTTTTTCCCAAATAAATGCCGAAACGCCAATTAGAAAAATCACCTAAATTCGTAAAAAGTGGTGGGCCCAGAAACATCGATAGTCAAAAATGAGCACTGATGTTTTTAAAATTGTATTCTGAAGAAGAAAAGTAAAAGAACATTCTCGGAAGTTGTATCGAATAATTAGCCGAGTTCAGCAGAACAACTTGATACCTCTTCATACCTCAATGAAATTCTTACGCAAAAATTCTTGCATCATGATTAGTAAAAAATAGCGTAAAAATAATACATCTTTTTGATACATAAAACATAGCTGTTGGCGTGTATCGTTGATGGAAATATCGATAAGAAGTAACAGAATTATAAAAAAACGTAGCTTTTACAATGGTTCAGGCCTTTTTGATTTTTACGTGTACACATTTAATGTGCGCTACGCTGGTGCGGTGGCAACCGATATCGTTTTTGCGAACGCAATTTAATAGTAAATAGTAAAACGTCGCTTCCTTTCTAGCTTTGTGTTTATTAGGTACTATATTAAATATATTTAAAATAATAATGCAACCTGCAGCACTTTAGAAACAGTATACACTCACTCAGCTTGCTCTGTAATTATTGTAAAACTTAATTTGCTGCATAATGAGTTTTACCCGAAAATCACTATTCCCCACGTAAAGTGTGTCTTCGGCATTACAGTCAAAAATGCAGCATTCACAAATACTAACAATAATAAGTACAGAAAAAAGTGTACAATGCACTCATGCACACGTCGAAACATTTACAGTTGCAATTACCTATTTGGAATGCAACAAATAGAATGTAAATGTAGGTATTTCAACAAGATTATCAAAAGCCGTTAGCAACTTGCACATAAATTGTTATTTTTAAATTATCGTTATTTGCCAAAACAATCCAATTGGCAATTAGAGATGGTCCAAAGTCTATCGATAGGTGTGTGTACGCGCTATGCCGCAAAAGGTCACTTTAAAATATTGGGAGGGTGACACGGCTAAGTTAGCAAGGATATCCTCCCAACACTTTAAAACGGCCGTTCGCTAAAGTGTTTGAAGGGTGTCCCTGCTAACTTAGCCGTGGCACCCTCTCACCACCTATAGAGACCTTATTTTTGGTATATTTGAATATATACAAAAATGGTATTAAAAGATTATTTACCAAAGCCCGGACGGTATACTAATTCCTTTCCACGCGCCCAACAACACAAAAAACGTGTGTTTTGGTGAACTGCGTGTTTTATTTTAAATAAATCTGTTAAAGGCAGATTCCGCTTGACAAAAAAGGCATTTTCATAAACCGGCATAATGAGACGACCGAAGAAGGTGAGTTTCGATTGGATATGGGGTGTTTACAAGACCCTTTAAGGTTATGTGTGTTGGGACTCTCTGAATATCAATATTTTTAACCACTTCTAGTACGAATCCGGAGAGGCCACGCAGTATATTAGTCGGCGGGCTGCGCTCAGGAAGCTTCAACTCTCCCTGAACGACTTTCGGAGGCTGTGCATCCTGAAGGGCGTCTATCCCAGGGAACCCAAACACAGGCGTAGGGCCCAGAAGGGATCTTCGGAGATCAAGGTGCTCTACCACACCAAGGACATTCGTTTCCTGCTGCACGAGTCGATTGTCTGGACGCTGCGTGACTACAAGGTACGTTATCTCTTGGCTACATATATGTCTACCCCAGATTTCAATATCTATTCTTAACATCCCGCAGATCTTTGCCAAGAAGAGCAACCGCGATCGCGCCATCAAGGATTTCCGCAACTTGAAGCGACGATTGGCCCTGTTTCCCGAAATTAAACTCGATCACATTGTCAAGGAGCGCTACCCCACCTTCATCGATGCCCTTAAGGATCTGGACGATTGCCTGACCCTGCTCTTCCTGTTCAGCACCTTCCCCTCGTTGCACTTGATCCCCAGGGAGCAGTCGAACCTCTGCCGCCGGCTGACCATTGAGTTCCTGCACTACGTGATCGCCTCCAAGTCGCTGCGCAAGGTGTTCATCTCCATCAAGGGCTACTACTTCCAGGCGGAGATCAAGGGCCAGAAGGTCACCTGGATTGTGCCACACTACTATCCCTTCAAGCCACAGTCCCGCCAGGAGGTGGACTTCAAGGTGATGTCCATCTTCGTGGAGTTCTACACCATTATGCTGGGCTTCACCAACTTCCGGCTGTTCCACGGCCTGAATCTGGCCTACCCACCACAGTTCCCGAGCAGTGTGCTTCAGGACAGCGAGGACTCGCTGAAGGACGAGGCCAGCTTCGTGTCTGATCGCATTGCAGCCCTTAACTTCGATCTGCTGCGCACGGACAAGGTGCAGGAGGACGAGGAGGAGCTGGACATCGACATGGAACTGTTGGAGCAGGACGGCGACTCAAAGCGCATCATCAAGATGAAGCAGGAGGCCCAGGAAGTGTCCCGTCTGCGAACCCTCTTCAAGGGCTTGAAGTTCTTCATTAACCGCGAAGTTCCCCGCGAGCCCCTGGTCATTCTCATCCGCTCCTTCGGCGGCAAGGTGTCTTGGGACTCCTCCATCTTCGCTGGCTCTGCCTATGATGAAACTGATGAAACCATCACCCATCAGATCGTGGACAGGCCCAGTCTGGCCACGCAGTACATCTCGCGAGACTATATCCAGCCTCAGTGGGTCTTCGACTGCGTCAATCAGCGCACGCTGCTGCCCACCAACAAGTACTTCCTGGGCGAGACTCTGCCGCCACACTTGTCGCCCTTCGTCGACTCCAAGAGGGACACCTACATCCCACCCGAGGAGAAGGCCCTGCTGGATCCCTCCCTGATCGAAACACATGGTAAGTTAGGGAAATCTTTCATTGAACCCTCAATTTAATGCTTCTTTCTTCTGCAGCACAAAGCGATGACGATTCCGAGGATGAAGCCGAGAAGGAGGAAGAGGAGGCCGTTGACCAGGAGCTGCTGGATGCGCAGCTGCAACTTGCATACCAGCAAGAAACAGCTGAGTACAAGAAGTACGGCGGTCCCGATGGCGTCAACGAAGACGAGGAAGATCCAGAGGATGACGATGAGGAAGACGACGACGATGAAGAGGAGGAGGAGGAAGAGGTCGACGAGAAGACCAAGCGCCTGCAGGAGGAGAAGCAAAAGATGTCCGTGCAGTCGGGCAAGGTGCACAAGGTCAACAAGCGACAGGTGCACAAGGCCGAGGTGGACGAGCACCGCCTGCAGGCGCGTATGGTGAAGCCCCGTCACCGCAACCTCTTCCGGAAACTCATTCGCGAGAAGCAGACCAAGGAGAAGGAGGAGTGGCTGCTGCGCAAGAAGCGACGAACCATCGAGGCCGACAACAAGGAGGCCCGGAAAACAGCTAAGCGTGAGGCACGCAAGGAGGCGGCGGCCGCCGCTGCCAAGGCTTCCAAGCTGGGCAAGTGAGCCGATCATCGGCTCGGGGGGTTCTGTGTCTTGATTTAGGTTTAAACAATAAACAATGAAAATGTAAAATAAATTCAAATTAAATCTTTATTTTGCATTTGAACTATATTTTTTCTTACAGTACAAATGGAAAATTCAATTAGATGAGTTTTTGAAATAGTTTTATTTTACAATTTGCTCAGAAGGATTTTATATTTTACAGCATTGGAAATAATTACATTTTGTATCAACTAGTAAAGTTTAACAAAATTTTATGTTCACAGCATAAAATAATAATTACAATTCTTATAAAGTTTAACAACGTTATGAGAGTTCTCTTCTGAAGATGGATAAAATCTTGTATATAAACAATGAAAATATATAAATAAATAATTACATCGAATATATTTCGGTTGTATATTTTTGTAAACTATATGTTGGACTTTAAAAATTAATGAACAATGAATTTAAGAGCAAAGAAGGCATTCAATTTCTATAAACTAATTGACATAACCATAAACGCGGCTGTCAACAGCAACTCAATTTCGTTTGGGGGATAAATCAAGCAATATACCCTATCATTATTGTGGCCATTTCATTGAACACAAAGTGTAGAACATAATTTTTTTTTGAGTGGCTTCTTCCAGTCCAGAAAATGGTGGGATTCTGACTACGAATTTCTAGGCCCAGCCACGGGATAACTTAAACAATAATTGTGTGTATATCGTATCGAATTAGCACTATGTATATTGTATATGCCCTGACGTCCAAGTCTGTCGTGGTTCCTATTAGTCTACTTGTATATCGATCGCTAGTTGAGTTCCTAAGTCAATTATTTCCGTAACAAATGCCAAGATTCCACCGAGCTTCTTTCGTGATTATATCCTATTTATCGACCTAGTCGCTATCGCTAGCTGCTCCGCCCGCCGCTCCGTCCTCGTCATCATCATCATCGCTGTCCTCCAGTTCAGGCATCGGGAAACGCAGGAGGGCCGCAATTCCAGTCAGTTGAGCCAGTTCTGTAGGGAGAAGATAGGGCTTATTCAGTGCACTTTGTTATGAAAGTAATTGTCAGGGTTACAAGAGGAGAACCAACTGAATCCTGTTATCTGAATGCTGAAAACCAGAATTTCAAGTAGACTACAAAGACTTAAACCATCTATACTTGATGCTAGAGAACTCTGAATCTCAGAACTGCAACAGGCCATGCAACTTTTTCACTTTTTACCCAGGTTGTGGGCGTTCCTGCTGTCCAATCCCAAGGTTCACCGGTTGTTCTAGGCCATGACTCATGGAGTGAACTTCACATTCAACTCGGCCAGAGTGCATATTAAAAATTCATGGGTTTGCCCAATTACCTCGGGATTAATGCAGGTTTTGTATCAGGAGAAACACAATTTTTATTACTCAAGTACCGAATTGTCAGACCCTTTTATCTCTTAAATTTGGTTCTGTTTACACAAGTCGCTTACTTGTTTATACATACTTGTGTAATTTAAAACTGATAAAAGTGCTCAGCCGGCTTCAATGGCTTAATAAATACTTGCAAGTAGATAAGAAAGGGAAGTACTTCAGAAAAAAACAACAAAAAACTCGATTTGTTGCAAAACCTACAACTTATGGGGGGATCTATTTTGGAACCCCCAGCGACCCATTTTCGAGTTGAAAACGAAAGTCTTGCCAAGTCTCGGGTCTCAGACAATTCAAAAAAGAAACTCGAAGAAGGAATCGCATCTCATGAGTCACCTGAAAGTAGCTATTTAAAGCTTTTAAGCACTTAACACCCCAAAAATATTTGCAAAATGTGAGATGCAGTTGTAATTAATTCTAAATTGAATACGAAAATGAAATCGAAAGTTTCCTTCCGAATGAGCTAGCAAAAACTACTTGGCAACTATTCAATGATGATGTTTTCTACTCATCTCATAGTGGACTTTGTAATGTGGGGGACTCCTCCAAGAAATACACATATGTATGCCCGCACATGTATACAATATTTGTTTACGGGTAGAGGAGCATTGCATCGGGGAACTTAAAAATAGAATCTTTAACGAGGTCATTAGACAGAGGAAGGCAGCCTGCACATGAACATTCAAATTGAGCATAGAAATGGCCAAAGGTGGAACAAGTGTGATGTAAATATGTTTCTGCTGGAGATGATCTATTCTTGTCCTGAAAGGGAAGTTGCTTCTCGCTCTATGAGTCATCGCGATTTTATTTTCTATATACGAGATGAAGAAGTTGCTGAGATCTTCCCAAGCAGCACAAGGTTAAAAAGTGCTCTAATGGATTCCAATCTTTTTATTTTTGTTGAACATCTGATGCAAGTGGCCCGATCTCTAACATGTAACTTAATTAATTGCTTAAAGAAGATTCACTCAGCACTTCATTATGACTCAGTAGATAGCTTCATTCTAGTTTTCAAAAACGCTGAAAATTAACATTTTTCAAAAATTGTAATCGAATATTTCTAGTTTTATCTTGAAAAGCACAAATAGATATGTATATAACAGTTTTCTTGTTAGTTTTTTAAAGATATTTCTTCCGATATTTGGGATAACATAAGATTTTTTTTCGGAAATGTTGTTAATAGGTGTTCTATACTCACGTTCTCCTGAGATGTGCATGCTGGAAAAGATCTTCACTTCTCCTCCAGCATCCCGAACTGATTCAACCAGATTTACATACTCCTTCCTCAGATTAACGTCTTGACATCTGTAAGAGCAAGAAATGTTCAGCTTATTTAAGATTGCTAAACCGTAAGCCTTGTGAAATCATACCCAACACAAGTATGAATCGATTCTATCAATTTATTTTCCCATTTATCACCCATTTACGGATGTAGGTGCCCGTATCTATTGCACTTTCGCATTCCACAACCAAACCCGTATAAATGGCGCATAGCAAAGTGCTGGATCATGGCACGTGATGGGCATAATCCGCCTCGAATAAGGTGTCAAGTTTAACTGGAAATAGTGGGTTCACCTCGTCACTCACCCCAACAAAAGGGGCCATCACACATTATACTTAGACCCCGGGCCCGATTTGCATTTCATATTCGCAGAGAATATGAAGTCACTAGTCGTTAGGCAATGAAAGTGCGACCCCCATAAAAAAAATCTAAGTGCAGTTGAAAAACACCGGCGAGATGACGAACATTTTTGCAGGTAAGAAAGTAAGAATAATAATCCGAAGAAATTCATATGAAAACCAGACAAAAAATGTAATTTCAATTAACATTTTTTATTGACGACAACAAACCGCTTTTTGTTTGCAAAAAGAGAGTGCGATTGGGGTCCTATAGAGCGATCAGAGCAAAGAAAACCCCATGTGGAGGGTATTCGAAATACGATCCACAGCACGTGCAAACCCAGAGAGCGAGTCGAGGAAGAGAGCTGCTGTCTTCGCAGCGAAGAATTAGTTGCAAAGCGGCTTTCTTGCGGGGAACATCGAACGATTCGAGGGACGGAATCCGAAACGAACCGGAGAAGATTGCCACGCGAAAAGAAAAATTGGTGCTAAGACCCCGCTAAAAAGAAAACAAAAAAATAAAAGCCCCACCAAAACCGCAAAACTGCAAAAGAAAAGTGCACAAAACACGCATAAAAAAGATACAAAGGTGCGTTTGCCCAACAGAGTGAAAGTTGATAAGTGTTTTGTGTTTTTAACAAAAATGCAACCAATTCAAAGCCTCGCTGACAATTTAGTTAACATTTTTATCCCGCTGACTCAGCCGAAGGCTATGAAGATACAATTTTATCTGCTACCTGTGCTGAGATACTTTTTTTACTCATCCATCAACCGCAAAATGCGATGAACTGTGAGCCATTGTTGTAGATGCTGCTGTGTTGCTGTTGTACCTGCAATTTCAGCCCATGTTGCTGATGTAGCTGCAATTGTTGCTGCCGCTGCGTGACAATGATTGCACAATGAAATCAATTGTTATAATGGAATTAGCGTGCACGAGGCCGAACACAGCCGTGAATTGTCAGCCAGAAAGAGAGAGCGGGTAAAAAAAAGAAAGAAAAATTGTGGCGGGGAAAGTGGGGCCCAAGCGCCCCGAGATATCAGTAAGTGCGCGTAAAAATGTGTAATTAAATGTGCGAAGAGGGGCGGCAATAACTGAACTTGACTCAACCTACAAGGCATAAAATTCGATATGCTCTGAATACATCGAAAAGACAAAAATCCCCTTTCAAGATACAAGTTTTCAATTAATAAAACTGTTCCCCCTGCACAAGCAAGGTTTCGATTTTGTGAGATCATTTAAAGCCAACCTTTAAGGCAACGCCTTGATTTAAAAGCTGTTATTGATCATTTAAAAAGTGCAAGCCAACTCATTGCTTACCCCATCAGTTAGCGAAGCAAAACCCAACCCGAATGCAAACCAAGATGAAAAACCCTTAAGGCAAAGGTCCAACAAAAGTGATTTATTGAGCACTCCGCCCATTTAGGGTATCAATACCGTTTATTCCGACAAGCCCTTTCACTTCTTGCTCAATGGAAACAACCTTAAACTTTTCCCTCTCTCTCTTCCATCGGCTTTCACAATACACAAATATATACAAAATATATAAACAATTGTCTTGCGAGACAATATTTACAAGCGTGGCCAGCTGCGACAAAAAAAACCAACGACAACCGCTTAAAGGGGGCACGTTTTTGATGCACAAGGCATGTTGCAACGCAAAACAAAGAGGGACTAGAAAAACTGGTTGTATTGGACACATGAATAATATGCGAATAGCCCAATCTATAGTATGAGAGGAGAGTATCGGCCGAAGGGGAAAAGCGCTAAGTGCATTCGAGCAGCAGAAGAACTTGATAAGTTAGCTTTAAGTGGATCATGTTACATGGTCTGTGGAATCCATAGAGAACTGAGGGTTCCCCGAGATTCTGAAGAGGGAGAAGTGTGGAAACAGAGTGTCCGCTTCAAAAGTTGCCCGCCAAGTGATCCATAAACGGAGCGATTAAATAAATTAAAATTCTTTATTTGTTATTTCTCTCTCGCTGTTTTTCGCTCTCTCCTCCGCAATCTTTCGCCCACAACGGGTTCTAATAATTAGCACAAGAAATGGCTCGCTGAGCGATGAGGGATTCAATTCCACATGGTTATAAATCGTTTATATGTAGTACACAGCTTATTTACATCAAAGTTTAGTTCAGTCTTTGTCATTTGCTAATCGAAACTCGTCTGGCGAAAACAGCTCTATAAAAAAGACCCCAAAACAGAGCACGCAAATCTAGAGCTCGGAAATCGACCATGAGTTTCAACGGATACGGTCTAAATGGGTGAGGGACGAAACAAAGTCGGAGGAGCTGATATAAAAAGCAGGGAGAAAGCCAAACAAACATGTTTGTCGTAATGTTTGAGTAACCTCACGTTAGCTATCTTAGCTTATCTTAAACATTCATAACAATGGCTCTACATTTTTTTTATAATCACTTGCTGATAAGAACTTTTTTGTAGTGACCAAAATTTAAGTTTATTATATGAAAATGTGTGATTTCAGTAGTATGATTTCATTATATAAATATGCGAGTTAAATGTCACTCACATATTTTGATAGTACGTTTTCTTTATAAATACGTGATTCCAATTGTAAACATTTAATAATGTCATATACTGGGAAAACGCTAAACTCTTAAAATATTTTTGACTTGATTATTCTGTGATAATTCAATCAAAATAAGAGAAAATGCTATTGTCGATGGTCTCGACTATCAGATACCCTTACTCAGCTAAGGGAGTGCGAGAGAGATGGAGATACGGAAGCAGCAAATATGCTGTTTCCGAGATTGCACACCTTACCAACACGCCAACTGTGTCTGTTCCTTTATTTGCTTGTAACTTTTTAATGAATGGCCCAAGAATCTGCATGCTTAGTCCCAAAATTTAAGCTCCAAGATCTCAGCGTTCATACGGACAGACGGATATACGGACATGGTTATTTCGACTCGGTTAGCGATCTGGATCAAGAATATATACATTTTATAGGGTCGGAAGCGATTCCTTCTACCATTTATATATTTTCCGTCGAGTCTAAACCGCTTTACTCTACGAGTAACGGGTATAACCAGATTACTTGAAAAGTTTACGTTTCGAAGAAATGGATAAAGCTATTTAAAGATGAGTTTACGTATATAAAAATCAAAACTATAAAAACTCGAGCCGTGGGATTATCTGCCCAAATTTCAACTCCACTTGACTGTACTTAACGCACATATCTTTCCACTCCAGTTCCTATTTAAGTGCCGGCCACTTAACACCGTCGAATTATATCGAATCGAGTCAAGCGGACCTGAGATGCTTACCAGACAGCCCGACTACACCATCTCCGAACTGGGCCATCCCGTCCACCAGTGGCCGGATTCGACCATGTGCGAGTCCCTCAAGAAACTGGACTACAGAAAGTTGCCAAGCTCCCCGCCTTCACCCCGTCGCCTCCTGCCACTGAGGGAAACCCTGGACGATTGTTTCAAGCGGTTGACGACGAGGAGCAGAGAAGATTTAGAAGATGATCCCATATACCAGCAGAAACAGCGGAAGAATCAGTGGAACGAGCAGCAGCGAAAGCGGTAAATCAAATGGAGAACTTAAACAAAGCATTTTAAAACATTTCCCCATCTTGTTTCTATTTGCACAATGGCGAAACTATCAGCAGCAATCAAAAATGTCGAGATAAAGGCGAGTCCCGAGCAACAACAACGAAGACGACGACTACGATAGCGACGACCTGCGATCTGAACAATTTCTGAGATTGGAATGAGGGGAAAGAATTCTTATGGGGGAGCCAACCTAAGCGGACTGATTAAATGTGCTAAAATAAAACACCTTTTGCCTAGAACATTAAGTACATAAAATGTTAAGTAAAGAAAAAACCTATAACACTTAATTTCATTTAATTGCCAGCCACGCAGTTAGCATACGAAAATTTAGATGGAATTTCAACGGGCCCATTAAAATGTAAACAAAACGCGGAGAAGAGTAGTGAATAGAACAGAACAGAACAGAACAGAACAGGCTGGCAGCCAAAAATGGTGGGGAGACATTGGGGCAACCTTGATCATGAGCACGTCGTCATGGGGCCAACAAATTAAGGCTCGGACGTGCTTTCTTTAAATGGCTAAACGCGTGCGATCGAAGTAGATCTGAATTCGCAGCGGAAGAATCTGCGATCATCGAATGCTTATGGAAGTCCAAAGTTGATCGTGGAGTGGATGGCGAAATGGAGAACGTCTAGCAAGTCTAGACATTATAACGAGTGGAGATTCTCACTTGTAAGGAGTTATGTTTACATTCAAAACCGTACAAATAAGATCATCCTAACTAACTTTAAGATTGAGTTTTCAATACTTTTGTTTTTAATTTCTTCAGAGGATCAGAGCATTTTCTGCTCAATTCAATTCGAACTAAAGTAAATTAAAAACCGCAGACGCAAATATATCAAACCAATTAGACACAATCGATACAATAATGAAATTGATTGCTCTTTTTGAGATTTCCTTAATTGCCCCAACATTTGTGTTCTTTCCGGCACCCAAAGCACACTGGTGACATGTGCTCCACATGGCGACATAAGCACACCAATTGGCATCGCACTCCCCGTTAATTTTTCAAAGTTGAAGGTTCCTGCTTTTACTTGCGATCGTGCTCTTGATCTCTCCGCTTGATTGGGTTTAATGTGTGCTCAGCTGGGAGTTACGTACATACATACAATATCTCTGCTCAGCCAAGTGGAACTCACCTAAAGAGGTTGTCCGAGATGAGCAGCGTTTCGATGGCCTGGGACTCGGCAGCTTGGAGGACGTGCTTCTTGCCGTAGAAGGCCTTGGCGGGCTCGCATTGCAGCATCATGTAGAATTGCTCCAGGGCCTTGACTTCGCCAGCAGCCTTAGTGTCGGACATCTTGGCCAGCACGGCGGGATCCTGGAGAACCTCTGGAAATACAGATTTGAGTATTAGCCCAATTACTCGAATGGAAAAGGGGTGTAGAGCTCACCCTTTAAGGAGTGCTTGAATCCCGAGGAGGCATGCACTAGCATAAACTTGCTTTTGTTGTCCAGCAGCAGCTTGTAGTCCATTTTGACGGCCTGCTGGAACATGTAGTCGTAGAACTGGTCCCGCACGAATCCCGGCGAGGCAATCAGCACGCACTTGACTACATCGAAATTGACATGCCGCAGAATGCTCTGCATGACCTGCTCGTAGAACTTGGCCAGACCCTTCTCGTGCTGCTGGACGCTGCCCTTGCGCTTGCGCGGGATGGAGACCTCGATCTTGCTCCGCACCAGCGTCATGCTGGCGGTGATCAGGCAGACGTGGGCCAGTCCCTCCTGCATGACGACGGCGGCCACATCCGCCGACTGTGTTGGATCGCAGGCCATCTCGATGCGCTCCAGGGCTATGGTGTCCCACTCCGGTTTTCGCAGCTCAAACTTGCGATTTAGCTCCAGATCCAGAGTATGATAGGCGCCCATCTTGACATACTGGTTCTCCTCGATGTTCCGGCCCTTTAACCGGAGCACACAGGCCTGTGTATCGAAGTCTATGCTCTCCACGGCGATGGTTAGGGTGGTGCGAACCCGACTGCTGGTGGAGGAGCCCGTGGCCGTCTCATTCTGCACCTTGCGAATGGTGGTGCTGCGCACGCTGTCGCCTTCTGATATTAAATTGAAGGCGTGCCACATGTCCTCCGACTCCTCGGGCATCAGGGTAACATTCCTATGGAAATTTTGTAAGGGTAAATGATGATGGTTATTGAAATGCCACAATGGTCCACTCACCCCTGCATGCCCTTGTCTACGTATTTGCCCAGCAGCTTCATCCCGTCGCGTTGCTGGTCAGGATTTGGTTTTCGTTTCGTTGGCTGGCACTTCCTCTATTCCGAGTGCTTTGATTCCGCTCGCCGCTTGTCACTTGCATCCAGATTTCAGAGATTCCCTCGGTTCACAAAGGCGGCGGTGCATCGTTGTCATTGGCTCCACGCAGTTGCTAAATTCACACGGCTGATCGGATCGGTAGGATGGTTATAGAGATGGTGGTGGTCAGTGGATTTGGCGAACAAGTGACATTCACACGGGACTCCACGGGGCAATGAGTGTTGCGTGGCTAGCGGGAAATAGCTGAATTTGGCTGAGGATTAAATTCACTATTTTCCAGTTTTAACTGAAATGAATAGTGATTGATATAACAGAGGAGGTTGACATTTAAGAAAAAGATTTCTTAATACAACAAATATTTCGATCTAAGCCTGATTTTTGTGCACACAACTTTAAAAAGGTTCGAAAATACTTGATGACTATAATTGTAATTTAATTAATTTAATAAAACTAAATGATAAATTGAGCAAAGTAAATAACTTTTTGGCAACAACCTTTTAAAGATCATTGTATATTTTTGGACAATAATGTTTCTCGCAGACCAATTGAAGTAATAGTAGATCATCTAAGAAAACTCGCTTATAGTAAACTAGCTTTTTCTAAGGGAGCAGTCATCACTGTCGGCTACACCAGCTGACCATCTGGCTCAGTATTTTTTGGTATTTTCGAGCCGAGTATCCGGTGGCGGGAAAATGGTCAACCTAATCCAACCATGTGCGAGGGGGGCAACAAAAAATTCAATTTGCATTAAAAAATACACATGTTTATTGAATTTTCCACTTTGTACGCATGTTCACTTAAGTCTAAAGGTATCTAAACTAGCAGTCGCTCGATCTCCTGCTGGATGGAGGTGATCTGGGACTTGAGCTGGCTGCCCTCGTTGGTGGTCACCGAGCAGGCCACAATTGGCCGGGAGACTCCGCAGGCGCGTCCCAAGGCCTGCTTGGAGCGCACGAAGACGTAGGGCACGTTCTTGTCCTCACAGAGGAGCGGCAAGTGCAATAGGATCTCGATGGGCTCCGTGTCGCCAGCCAGGACCACGATGTCGGCCAACCCACGGTTCAGGGTCTTGGTGGCCTCGTTGGCTCCCTTCCTCAACTGGTTGTAGTTGAGGGCCTGCTGCAGCAGGTTCATAATCTTGGCCGTGAGCTGGGCATCGGCCAGCGGGAATGCCTTAGGGTTCACTTCCTCAGTCTGCAAGAATTGGGAAACTTATTGTCGTTGTTTCTTATTAAAGGTTGCAGCAAGTTACTCACCATTTTAAAGTTGGTTGTTTAGTATTTTATAGAAAAAACGTGTTTTTAAATGCAACCTCTCGGCTTGTTGCTTCACTGAGGGCAATTTGTTGCTTGTTGGGAATTGAATGAACTATTGAAATCACTTTCAAAACACGTGCGTCTGCGTCGGAAAACCGTATGGGGGTTGATCAAAAATACCAAAGGTAACTCTCGAGCTGGTCATACTGAATCGTATGGCAGCCCTGGTTTAAAAAGTGTTAATTTACTTTAAGCGTAATTTCGGAAACTAATTTAACTTTGAGGTAAGTTTAACTCATAAGTTAAAACAACAAGTTTCAATTTACATATAAGCCTTCCAAAAAAAACATATAAATATGTAATAACTTAGAGAACTGATAATAATCAAAATACGAATCTATTGAAATACAAAATTGTATTAAAATTATTATCTAAGATTAAGATTAACTAGATTCTGGATACTAACGGCCTACCCAGTGTAAGCATTTTGGAACACGTTCTTTTATAGGGAATTCTCACCAAGATCATCTTCCTCTTCGATTACCTTTCCCGTTCCATTTACTAGGGAACATGTATGATAATAAATAAACATTGATTTTAATGCATTCCGGAATGCACATGTAAATGCTAGCCATTGGGAAGCGACGAATGCATCTGGATGCACTGTATGCAATACGATCTAAAAGATTTTTTTTGAATGCGTTGCCAAACTTCCGGCTGGAACTTCTCTGTTTTTGAAGTTGTATGTGACGTATAAGTAAACGCTGGGTGGCCTCAGTAACGCGCATTTATTTGCAGATTGACTTGTGGAATATTATTGCTGTGTTTTGTTTTAGAAAAATATATTTCTTTGCACCCTTTCTCTCTCTTTACTATCCTTTTGAAGTTGGCTGACACTTAACGGGGCTGTTATAGATGGCGTGTTAGTAAACAGTGGCAACAGAGCTGCGGTCAAAAAAGCGCATACGCAGAGGGTTTTTCTGTTAGTTAACATTACTTCGCAGCGTGACCGTTCGGAATATTTTCGGGGTATTTGAAAACGTAAAAATGGTATATTTTCGCCGCACGGCATGATGCATTGATGGTTCCGCGGCCACACCACTCAGTCAAAAAAAAATTTTGAACGTGTTGGACGGGAAACCTCGGTTCGGCGGCTATGCGGGTATTTTTAATCTAAGCCATCAATCCGCAGCTACAGTGCATCAAATCGATCGGAAAGTCGAGGCATATTTCTGAAAGTGTTTTCAAATCGCTGGCATCGTAGTCGTTAAATTGCAAAAAGGTAATTTCGCGCAGCGAGAATCGAATCGCAAAGCAAAGTCAAAAAACAAACTCAAAAAAGGAAACGAACGTAAAAAAATCGATTATCCAATCTGTGTGCGGGTGTGTGTGTCTGTGTGCGCGAGCGAGCGCTGTGTGTGTATGCGTGTGCGATTGTGTTTGTTTAAACCACGGGATTTTTTATGCCCAAATCGAAAGGCGAAAATTTAGCACACCGAGCAATAAAGGCCAATTTAACTAATTTAAAGTGTGCGAAATGTGGAAAAGTGCCTGCGAAGAGAGCGCTGAAAAGAGATCGCAAAATAAAACCAGAAACGCATACACATGCACATTAACTCGCGCACACACACGCGCGCACTCAAGTGAATGTAAAGAAGCAAAGGCAAAGAAAATGAAAAAACAGAAGCCAAAGCAAAAGACAGTGCAAAAAAAGCGTATTTAATAATTTAAATAGACAAAAATGAGAGGGTAAAAGAAAAGAAGAGGCAGCAGTGCGTGCGAATGCGTGAGAGCGAGTGAGCTGGCACTAATATCATCAGCTGTTTGACACTTGACACGATCGAAAATCGCCTCCTCTCGCTCTCTCTCTTGCTCACCCGCCTCCCCTCCTCTCTCCTCTCTCCACCCTTATTTTTATTATTTTCTGAATTCGAGTTTATGTGTGATTTTGTTTAGCTTATTTATTCAGTGATTAAAAGCTGCTTTCGAACTCTAAAAAAGTGCCAACAAAGCGCTATGAGAACAAAAACCGAGTGAATAATTCAAGAGAGCGAAAAGCAGTTAAAGATCTCGGAAAACTGGACTCTTATTTTTAGCCTATACCGAATTTCCCGCTAATCTGTGCCGTTTTCTCTTCCGTTTCTCTTTGCAGCTTCTCAAAAATAGAGTAAATCGCGAGCATAAGCAACCTAAAGTGTTAAACCAAATGTTAGTCTAAGCCTAAAGTGTAAAACTAGTTTAAGACCCAGTAAATAAAAACAAAAACCAAAAAAAACCCAATAAAACCAATACGCAAACGTGCTAAAACCAGAATTTAAACGCGTCTAAACCAAGCGCCTTCAAAAGCCAAACCTAAAATCCCATAAAACCAGGATAACCAGCGAAGAAAGAGAGCTCCTGTGAGAAGCTCTCTTTGGCCCCGAAGGAGCAACAATTTCATCCGCACCGTTGTACCGTAACTCGGCAAAATAGCTAAGTCCATTTTGCAGTTCCTTAAAAAGAAAAAGTCCCATCATAGTTCCTCATCCGGCGAGGGCAAGCTACAGGCGCAGTCCAGTTGCGAGGAGGAGGGCGGAGCGGCAGCGGGAGGAGCGGGCGCGGCAGGAGCGGCAGCAGGACCCCCAGCGGACCAGGCTAGCAGTTCCTCAAAGAGTCCCAACATAGTTCCGCATCCGCCCGGTTCGGCAGCGGATTCCGGCGGAGCAGGAACAAGCGGCGGAGGAGGAGGAGGCGCAGCAGCAAGCAGCTCCGGCGACGATCAGGCCCAGGTGTCGGCCAGCGCAACCTTCCGCCTCTCATCGCTAACGGGTACCATCTCCAAGATGGGCAACAACGCCACCACGTCGAACAAGAAGGTCGATGCCGCCGAGACGGTCAAGGAGTTCCTCGAGCAGGCCAAGGAGGAGTTCGAGGACAAGTGGCGCCGCAATCCGACCAACACCGCCGCCCTCGATGACTTTGAGCGGATCAAGACCCTGGGCACCGGGTCCTTTGGTCGCGTCATGATCGTCCAGCACAAACCCACGAAAGACTACTATGCCATGAAGATCCTCGACAAGCAGAAGGTGGTCAAGCTGAAGCAGGTGGAGCACACGCTGAACGAGAAGCGCATCCTGCAGGCCATCCAGTTCCCCTTCCTCGTCTCGCTGCGCTACCACTTTAAGGACAACTCCAATCTCTACATGGTGCTGGAGTACGTCCCCGGTGGCGAGATGTTCTCCCATCTGCGCAAGGTGGGACGCTTCTCGGAGCCGCACTCGCGCTTCTACGCGGCGCAGATCGTGCTTGCCTTCGAGTACCTGCACTACCTGGACCTCATCTACCGTGATCTGAAGCCGGAGAACCTGCTTATCGACTCGCAGGGCTACCTCAAGGTGACGGACTTCGGTTTCGCCAAGCGGGTGAAGGGTCGCACCTGGACGCTGTGCGGCACCCCCGAGTACCTGGCCCCGGAGATCATTCTGTCCAAGGGCTACAACAAGGCCGTCGACTGGTGGGCGTTGGGTGTGCTCGTCTACGAAATGGCAGCCGGCTACCCGCCGTTCTTTGCGGATCAGCCGATCCAGATCTATGAGAAGATCGTCTCCGGCAAGGTGCGCTTCCCATCGCACTTTGGCTCCGATCTTAAGGACCTACTGCGCAACCTGCTGCAGGTGGACCTGACCAAGCGCTACGGCAATCTGAAGGCGGGCGTCAATGATATTAAGAACCAAAAGTGGTTCGCCTCCACCGACTGGATTGCGATCTTCCAAAAGAAAATCGAGGCGCCGTTCATTCCGCGGTGTAAGGGTCCCGGCGATACGAGCAATTTCGACGACTACGAGGAGGAGGCGCTGCGGATCTCCAGCACCGAGAAGTGTGCCAAGGAGTTTGCTGAATTCTAGAGGAGCTCTTCGCCAGTCAGCCCAATCCCCTCGTTCTGCAGGCGTCTGCAACTGCAATTGTATCTGCAACTGCTCCTGCTGTTGCCACCGCCGTGGCATCGCGGACCACGTCCTCATCGTCGTTGTCGTCGTCTTGTCTATATGTCTACTACTTACAACTACAACAACTGTAACAGCCCCCCACAACACAACAACCACCACATCTGCGTCTATCTATCTGTCTGCATCTACTCCACATCCACACTTTTGCCAACATTGGATTTCTTACCAAACACAACAACTTACATCAACGTAAGTATGCGAGACAATATATGAAACTGTTGGGGGTTTTGCAATTTATAGGCTGAGCTATCAACCTTTCGATCCGAGTGCCTTAGCCTGGCTTAAATAATTGAATTACTAAATCAAAACACCATTCCAAAGTGTGTCTTACTCTTTTGCGTCGATTTTTCACATTGCATCTTATTTTTTAGCTTTTGTAAATATCGTTGAATAATAAAAATATTTTTATTCTAATAATTCAGTTTATTTTCTGTTACACTACTGAAAGCGCTCTTTCTTTTTTTAACACTTAGTAATTATGTAAATCCATTTTGTCAATAGATATTATTACGCTTTAAAATGGCATAATCAAATAGGCCTTTCATTTAAAAGAAAAATTACGATTGACATCCAGAGATGTATAGGGAAAGTCAAGATCCTTATTTATTATGCCATATATCAATCTGCAAATTCACACAGAAGGCTATTTCTCACCATTTGCGGATGGGATATTTATCTATTGACTGTATTCCGTACTTTCTTCGGTAACGATTCGCGATGGAGAAGGGTATTCAGGGCAAGGGTATTCCAGGTTTGTTTTTGTTTTGACTTTAGGTTTAGAGAGATTGATGGACGAGCGGCTTGATTGATTGATTGCTTTCAGTGGAATGTTTTTGCTTGTTCTAGAGGGAGCCGCAAAGTGAGTGTCAGAGAGTTGATTATGAGACAAAGGCATTTCAGCTCGTCCGTCAATTGTTCTGCCCGCGACAGTTGCTCGTACACGGAATTCTTTTAATTAGTTTCCCTCGGTGACTTGGCTTATATACAATACTCGGATGTTCTCCATCGGCTGCTGTCCCTACGTGATGTTTTTCGAGTAGAAGAAAAGTCGAGCATGACCACTACTTACTCAGAGCCGAACCCCCAAAGGTCTATGTCCGTAATGCCCGTAAACATCGAATCATTGATTGCACTAAGCTTCAGAATGCCATCGTAAACGCAAACTGTAACAACTGGTTGTAATTCATTAGAGTCTAATCTTCCTAACTAGACAACTGATAGTAACAATGCAAACCAATTACGTTCAAAGGAATTCTTTGTGATTTAAGTAAATTTACACAGAAGTTGTGAGGGTTGTAAATTCTATATTCATTAAATATGCATTAAAGTTGAGAGTCTAGTGATAAAGCTTTTTTGAAAATCCACTCAACTTTTCTCTGGGCTCTATCTCTTTCTTAAAATGTTCTGGCTTTAATTAAATTGCGAATAAGCTTTCCCATTTTTAATTTCCTGGGACTTCCACAGTTTTCACAGAAATTTAGTCATTCATACTTGACCCATTTCAAAGGCTAGCAAGAAGGGGAGAGAAAGCCATGAATAATGTCAAAGCAAAGCGCAGTAAAAGAAATATATCTTTTATTTTATGAATTATTCGCCGTTTCTTTTTTTTCCCTATTGCGTGTCCGTTGGCCATTACCGAAATTGTGTTTCTTTTATCAAAGCCAAAACGCTGCTGGTAATTAATAAATTATAATAAGTTTTACGTCCAAACATCAAGAGCAAAACAAAAGCAAGAGCTGCGTGCGAAAGCCGCATAAAGTTTAGAAATTGTGGAAATGTGGAAAACTAACTAACTAACAGAAACGCAATCAAGATGAGTTTTTCTAAATTCTGGGGAAATGCTTTGGTGGTCATGCAGCAACTATATTCCATGGCAGATCAAAGGGAAAAATGCCCTAATATATGCGGTAATCGTCAACCATGACCTTGCCCCGACCTTTGGCCTAGCCCCAAAAAGAGTTGTGTGGATTCTCCAAGCTATCTATGTATGTTGCTCCTCCGATTCCCTCGTATTTCCATGCGACATGTGTCGTCTACACTTTTATTGGCACCAATTATAATCATTTTGTTGGTTTTTTCTGCCAGCTTGCTGCTCGAGAAGGCCATCAATCATTTGTTTTGGGCCAAGTCAATTAGTCTCCGTAGTCATGGGTACTAAGTATCGGGCATTAGGTTTACTTATTTACATTAACTTGACGGCTTTTCTGATTGTTTATCAATTCTCAGGAGGTGGGCAGAGCGGTGGGGGAGCGGGCAACGCTATCAGGAGAGAATCCAGTTGGGAGTGGGGTGATTGGGAGGCACGCCCTAGTCTACGATTTTCACTGATAAGCTAATTAAACTTTTGCTATGGCCTATGGCAACGAGCTAAAGGCTTCTGCCTCTACAGTGGGGATTCTTAGAGAAAAATCGGAAGCAGACTAAGTAAAAACAAAAAAATAACCTTATTAAATAAATAAGGAGAGCTTTCTCTCTCACCAAGATAATATTATTTTCCGAAATGTTGGCTTAAATGTTGTTTAAAACTAATTAATTTGATAATTTTCTTAGATTATGATATGAATGCAAATGGAATTTGCAAAATCACTCCTAGAATATTTCCTAAGAATTTTCTGGTTGGTCAAATTGCATACAAAAGTCTAGCATTTTATGGCAAATTATTACTATAAGCCTTTAAGCATATTAATTTAGTTCATGTATTTGTCTAGCTGGAGTCTAATTAAATTTTCGTTGAACAAAACCCAGTTTTTGAGGCGTATCTCCCTGTTTAATAACTTGATTGTACTGTTAGTCTGCTTGCTTCTGGCATTTGGAAGACATTTGGAGCACATTGGAGCCAAAGTTCAGCTCCCAGCTGGATGTCGCTGAGCAAACTTGTTCTCAGAAGTGCTGCAACATGGTCTCGACACGCATTCGTCGTGCTCCAATAAGCACCTAGACCAAGCCAAGTTTAGCAGTCAGTTTGGCGGTGCTTGAAACACACAAAGAATGCAACTGCCAACGCGCTTGTGAGTCTGAGACGTTGTCTGGCCAATTTTGGGCTGATTGTGGAGGAGGTGGCGGGGGGAAACGGGGGCTTGGTTTGGTTTGGTGGATCGCAGACAGCCGTAGACCAACCGACTAGGCCGGGCAGCCTTGTAACAGTGCCCTCAAATCGAGCTTTTGCCATCACGCACGCGCTGCAACTGCGGCCAAGCCAAGTAAATGGCGGTAGCAACAATAACCCAGAGATAGCAAGACAATGGTCGTAAAGCGGAGAAAGCAATTAAGTCAACGGGCGGGGGAAACCCCGGAATTTTCCGAGTAGTCAATAAGATAAATGGTGCTGGTTCCCCCGGTGACCAATTCCATTTTCATTCCTGAAGGCAGGACAATAAAAGAAATGGTGGTTCACTGCAAAAAAATTTTAGACTGTGTTCAGATTGAGAGTTAATATATAGGTATTACTATGTGTATGAAATTATTTTTAAAGTGGTAATTTCTTTATTTTAATATGGGTTATACGTAATTTAGAATTGTCATGTAAACAGGGAGTAAAAAAAGAAATAGATAAACCTTATTTAAAATTTGTTTTTATTCAATTTTAACATTATAGAAAATTCCGGCTAATTTTTTAGCACATAGAAATACTTATTTTGTACACTAAAAAAACAAATAAAATATATAATCATTGCTGTATTACATTTTTCTGAGTTTTTTCTGTGTAGTCTGTTAAAGACTGAGGGGTTTTTATTTTTTTTAATGTTTTTTTAAAAACAAACCAAAAAATGTTGTTTTTATTTATTAATTTAACGTAATTTTTTCTGTGTATAGACTGACTGGTTTTTACTTTATTTAAATGTTATTTTTTTATAACTCAAACATAATTTTTTAAAAAACAATAAATTAAAGTTTTTGTTTTATATGTATAAATGGCTTTAATTTGTAGTATTTTTGTTCTGTGTAATCTGTGAGAGACTGACTGACTGAGTCAACGCGACGTATGAGCAATATGCAAAGGAAGCACATCCAGAAAAAGAGCGAAAAAGAAGGCAAAGCAAAGCTCAAATTGTATTTTCGTTTTCATACGCATCAAGAATAAATTAAACGATTTCTGCCTTTGCCTTAATTGTGTTTGTTGATTTTGTTAACTTTTTCGCTTCGTTTCATTTCGTTTGGTTTGGTTTGGTTTTTCCGTCTCACTTTTGCAAACTGGTTTCGCTTGTGTGTGTGTGCGTCTCAGTCTGTCTTTTGGGGCTCCCTAGCCCCCTGGGACCCCTGCGATCCCCTTTGAAAATGTTAGGAGCGGCAGTCGCCGAATGCAGGCTATAAAAAACATTTAAATTGAGACAGCCACAGCGAGGCAAACTGGCAAAATCATTTAAATAACGCACACGTCGGCGGCAGCTTCGTTCGCCATGTTGTGCTCGTTTTAATTTTTTGCCTTTTTTTCACGTCTTTTTCCCTCTGTTTCATTTGTGCAATTATTTTCGTCGTTTTGCTTTCAAAATTGTAGTCGCTGTTTATTTATTTTCGCTACTCTTTCCCTAGTACGATAATACGTTCTTGTGGAATGCGAGGGCATTTTGTGTTTTCGCAGCGAGAGAAGGGGACTGCGACCCCATAAAGTATATGTTTTCGATCAGGATCGGTGCATGTGGATCATAGCTTTTCCGGTCACTCAATTGTTTGTCTTTTCTTTTATTGATCTGGGTGCCGATATTCTGTTTTTCTTAGAATTCATCTTATTTTTGGATGTCGTGTCGATAAGATTAGCTAATTTAATCTTTATAAATTGTATACAACCGGTCAACTTTTTTCTTTATAATATATAATATATAATAATATTTATAATATATATTATATTCCCCATTCGCCTTCAAGTTTATCTTAATTATGGATGTGGGAATAGCTATCGATAATACTATCGAACTAAATCTTTATCGCGCTATTGTATTTCTTGAAAAACAGTCAGGAAAATAAATGTATTTATTATATTCGGATAAAGAATACATAAAAACCTTTTAGTTTAAATAGCACACTGTTAAGTCTAAAGCATTTGTAGCACTTTATACTAAGTTAAAAAAGCTTCGCAGAGGGGTTTTCTCCAATCCAATCTTTCCACTTGATTAAAGCGCATCTAATGTTCGAGGTACATGCTTTTTCACGTTCTTATGCGGTGTGTATCTGTGAGATAAACGCGAACTTTTTCAGTCATACCTCCCCCTTAACGCCTGCCATTCCATCTGTCCGACTGTCCCGCACAGTAACCAGCAATTTTCATTCAGAATTTATGTGCAAATAAAATAGAATTGAAAATGGAAAAACGCTGCACAATGAAAATTGAAATTTTCTGTTTTAGTTTTCGTTTTTATTCCCCAATCCCCGTTGTTTACCGCCAGTTATTTATGGACAGGTGCTATGTACACATGGATACGACAGAGAGGAATGACTTCATGCTAAATTTACAGGCGCGACAAAAAATAGAGAGTTCCAATTAAAAATTTTATAAAATTACATACGCGTTTCACGTTTTCTCGCTATCGAAATTCTGCGAATTGAAAATTCATTGATTCAATTTAGTCTAGGGAAATGTCTGTAGTGTGGACTTTCGTTGATAAAAAATGGAAAATTGTGCAAAGCGTACGGGTGGCAAAGCAAACCGACATTGTGGAGTGTTACCCCTTGAGGTCTTATCGGCATGGAATCATTAAAAATACTTATTGACGCCAGTTGTCATATGAGAGAGGTTGTTGCTGTTGACAATGGGCTAGAAAACTAAAACAAAAACTTGGGCGTAAGCTAAGACCAAACAACAGCTGGCTGGTTGGGCGATAAGAACGGAGACGAGATAGAGCAAACAAAGAGAGTTATTAGATTCATATTTATGCGGTTACCCGCTCCATAGTTTTTTCCAACTTTTTACCCAAGTTTCTCAGCATTTCTGGTTGGCACGACAGTTTTTTTTCTTTTTTTAATTTGTGTTCTTTGGTTTTCTTTGGAAATGGGTTAAGAATATGCACCCCATGCCATGGAGGTCTTTGATAAAGTCGGAATAGTTTGGTGTGCCAGTTTCTGCAAGTTACATCATCGTCATCGCTTCGATGCATTCATTTCCATGTGTCCTGATAACAAAGACCACAAAATAACAGACGCTTTATTGACTCCCCATCTGAACCCAGTTCACATAGACCTACATATATTTTCCCTCTGACGGCTAACACACAATTACAGCTATAGTCGTGCGTCTAATTGAATTTGATAAAAACCAGGCACAGGAATACAATTAGAATGCGGTGCTGGTGGGGGCCACTGTCTCTTTCCCGCAAATTCAATACAATTGACATGTAATCAATAATAATTGTTGTTGTTTTTGCTGCTGGGCTGACATTGAAAGAGGGCGGCTCTCGAGGGGGCGTGGTGGTGGGGTGGGGGCATTAGAGGCCAGGTGCTAGGTGGCCGCAAATAAATGAATTTATTTTTTTTCCAGCCCAGCTCTCTTTGCCTTTGCTCACGCAAGGCGTAATTATTGATTAATTATTTGTGTGGGTTTTTGTGCTTTTATTTCTTAAACACTCACTCACAAAGAACTACACCAAACAAAACGAGGGGGGGGGGGGGGGGTTGTTGTGAAAGGTCTGCACTTGAACCTTTTTCCTTTGCCATTTTTCTTTCTTTTTGCCTTAATTGAATCATCAATCTTTTGTGTGACAAAACACTTTACCCCGCCCTCGTTTATTAAGGTTTCTTACTCTTTTCTTTGCTCGCTGCCTTTAATTTATTCTTTATTTTCCATGTGCTCAATTTAATTGGGTTATTACGCATGGAAAGGCTTTCGGACTGGGCTGACGTCATTTGCGTCACTTGCTTGACATTTTCTAATCACTCATAAACAACTGCCAAGGTGTCCTTGACCTATAGAGTCATGTGCAATATTAGAAGTACAACCCCCCTCCCACATTTGCATCCCCCTGGCAATTTCATGCTGCGTTAGTCGCAGCAGTTAACACTCGAAGGCCATCCGCTGATAGTTTAACTAATTCTATGCACTCACCTTGGACAAACGATGGCTGGCACAACATGACGTATACGCAACACGTTTGCATATATTACGCATACGCAATGTGGTCGCGATTAAAGCCGCCAAGTGTTGGCTTTGTCCTCAGCTGCTGGTGTCGAATGCTGCCAGCAGCAGATAAATGTAATTACTGTCTTATCATAATTACGAATGAAAAGAGAGCAGAGAAGAGATAATAATGGGAAAGTAACCAAAGGGATGTAGGGGCGAAAAAAAAGTAATGACGATGAATGGCGATGGGTTAGCTCATCGCTCATACGCCCAAGTGCACTCCACACACACACACACTCGAAGCCAAACAGCTTCCCACTGAATTTTCCGACCCACTCGTAACCCCCTCCCCCCCGTTGTCGCCTCTACACTTGCATATTTCAGTGTTGTTGCTGCCCCGTAGTTGTTTCAAATTTTAATTTTATTTTATTGCAGCGCACAAATTGTGTGCCATGTCGCCGGCGGCGCTGTTGCGTGTAAGCCCCCTGTCACCCTCGTCCACCCCTGCTTTATCACCAGTGGCTTCCTTGGCCCGTGCGGGGGCGTGCGACCAGCGAGGGTTGATTAAAAAGTGGTCCAAAGCCCAGTTTATGGGCCATTTTATTTCAATCTTTTACGGTCTTGTGCCAACTTTATCCTCTGCTTTGACACTTATTATAGATACATATACAGTTGGCTTAAAACATATCAAATTGGTCAACGAAGTATCAGATTACGTACAAACGTTATGAATTAAATTAAATTTTAGATGAGACATCTATAACTAAATTATTATTTATGATAATATATATGTCATAAATTAGTCAAAGTACACAGCATATAACAAATTAGGAATTCAAAAAGTTGGGTTTATTGAGTTCAAATTTTAAGTTCTTAATAGCTATATATATATCACTTGTGAACATGTTCATTTGTTTGGTAAATCAAAAACCCAAATACTGTAACATTAAACAGATCTAAAACTAAGCCCTTGCTTGGTAAGATAATGCTTATCGAATATTAGGAAGAAAAAAAACTTTCATTTTCTTTAAAGATTTGTTTTGTATAACTCAGAAGTTTTTTGAATGAATAAACTAGCAAAAACGCAATAATCAAAAGGTTAAAGCAATAACATTTTTAATATTTAATTTGTTTTTATGTTTATATTTTTTTAGGATAATTGAATGTGTCATCTTTATACTTAAAATGCACAATGAATCTTTCAGATTGAAGTACATTGAAGTTATTTCCTAGGGTATTTCGACTGAAAACTATAAGATCGGCCAACGGTAGTAGGTGCGTTAGTGTGTAATGTTAATTGCCATCATGCGCGCGCAAGACAAGTTGAGTCTTTTAATGGCCACCTCTCAGCCCTGGAACGACCCCCCCTCTCCCACGCCTTCCCTGCGGGCACCAGTTGACCCGGCCCCGGCAATCCCTTCTGCCCATCCTGGCCAGCCTGCCCCATCTTGCCCTGCCTTGCCCCTGGCCTTTAATTACTTTCGTAGTTAATTTTGTTACAACAAAAAAGAGACAGTGGCGGCAGCAAAAACGGTGACAATGTCATTGCAAAAATTGAAATTTGCTTTTAATTTGCGCTTCTGTGTTGTCGGCCCATCAGCTTTCGTAGTCCCCAATCCTCCCCCTCGGTCCCTGAACCCCCCCTGCCTCTGCTCCTCCTCCTTCCGCTTGTCATGTTTCCGTTTCCTGTTCGTTTCATTTCAATTCGTTTCGTTGACATTTTCTTTCGGCTCGGTGGAAATGTGAAAATGTGAAATGCAGAGGAGAATAATATACGTGAAATTTTCATTTTAATTGATTTGTCTTGAGGGCCGGCATCGATTTTCCCTTTTTTGTGTGGCCTCATCCTCGCCTTTTCCCACTTTTCCGCTTTTCCTGTCCTATCACGACGTCTGCCCGCTTTCGCTTGGCATGAAAATTGATTTGATTTCAAAGCCAAAAAGTTTATTGACATTAGATACGGCAAGAGAGCCTCTATCCATTTATTTACTTTACTCGCCCAATGGCCCAAAACTTTTCCACACTTTGATTTACGAGCGGTGGCCAAGTATCGATGGGAGGGTGCCTCGATAGCTTGATAATTGGCATGCCGATCCCCACTCGCATTCCAATTCTGTGTTCTTTCACTCGCCAATTTTCTTTTCACCCCTCTGCTTTATTTTCCCATTGCATTTGTTTTGTTATTAAACAAAGTTGAGGGTTCAAAGCGAGTGTCTGGATGTGAGAATGACCAGAACTGAATTGGGAACAACAAAAGCGCCGAATGTGAATTGCAAATTGCAGATCTCCTTTATTTGGAGTTTATTGAACTCGGAGTCAGTGCAAGTCGAACGTTCCACTGACTGACCAGTGACGAAGTCCAAAGGAAACCGCCGGAGGGCATTCAAGTGGAAGAGTGAAATGGTTAACTTGGAAGCATTTGAAAGGAATTAAGGGGATTTTTCCCAATCAGGGAGAGGAGAAAAAAGAGTTTCATATGTAACCGTCTAATTGATGTGTTGAACTTTGACATTTTCTCATCTCAGTTATTTTGTGTGTCTCTGAACTGCTCTCATTTCCAACTAAATTTCCAAGAAAAACATTCTGTAATTGATGTGTTCAACAAGTCCGGAGTCATAAGTCGAATTGGTTCTTCTTTCAAAGGATGTGAGATTTGGGAACATATTTTTCCAATCAATACGAGCTAATTAAGTTTGCTGAGTCTTGACAGAGTCCCTGGAATAAACTTTTATAAACTCTATTCCCCTTGATTCGCAAGATTTCCCACACATAAGTGCACTCAAAATCGTATTTGCCATTCATATTATACATATGAATTCAGTATCAAAATGACTGTCTTTTATGGAGTATGAATTTCAAACAAACTACTAAATAAAACCCCTTAAAAAAACCTACTGACTTTAAATTTGTAAAATTCAAGAGAAATACATTTTTCAAATGTACAATTTTAAGGCAGAGTAAAGCAGTTGATGATGTGTTTAGATGTTAGGAACGAGCTGAAGATTGCTGACATAGTTTTCGACTTTGGTCTCGTTAGTTCTGCCTTTTCCTACGTGTGTGTTTAGTGTTCTGTGCATTTTAGAAAAGGCCAAACGACTGCGACCTGGGACTGAAAACAGAAAACAGGGACTGGGGTTGGGACAACGACACATTCCATTTCTGCCGCCCATATAGTAAAAGCTGTGTCGGTTCCCTTGCCTCCAGCCCTTGAATATTTGATGGCTACCCAACACAGACTGCATTTTAAAAATGCGTAATTACCGACAAGGGAAACGCGGCAACTGACTCCTTGCCAGACTTACTTACCTGAATGTGAAAGCTCGATTGTAGGATTTTTCGGAGTGAGTCAGTCAGTCGAATGGTCGAGTTTTTCGAAGCAAATGAATGAGCTAACTATAAATAAAGTGAAAAATCATTTGTATGTGGGTGGGCTGCAATATTTATAAGCCCCGAAATATGTAAATAACTTGTGTAACAAAAGAAAGATACAAAAGAGGTTTGGGAGTGGAGTATCGGAGAGTATTTTTCAGGAGTTTTTTGGGGCAAGGCATTGAAGCGACAGAAACAGCAGCTGGTCGAACACAATTTTCATAATATTTTCCTAGATATACATCTCGGTGAAATATGTTCATTTATAGATTGTATATGCATCTACTTATATATCTAAAGATATTTTCGTCTTGTCCACTGTGGTTGTCTTGCTTTTTGGCTGATTTATTGAAATGGTTTCGTCTTTTGCGCCAAGCTGTGAAGAGGCTGAATTAAGAGAAATATCTTATATAAATTAATTTATTTTTCATATGATTTAAGTATCCGCGTTTTTTCTTATTCCCGTTCGTTATAAATATATTTTGATTGTTCTTTTTGGCAACAATTTTGTCATTGCGTGGAGGTCAAATGTGTTGCCAAGATTTCACCTGCCACCATTCCATTTTGTATCTTCTAGCTGGGCCCTCCTCAAACCCATTCAACTGAGTTCTCAGACAAGTTTGAAGCCCTCGGAAAACTTGTTACACCAAATGAGTTCTCAGATTTGTTCGAGGCAACTTTGAATGTTTTATGCAAGAAAGAGATTTATGAATATTTCAGTGGTTCCGTCTCTCGTGTACTTTTCAAGCCTTTATAGTTTCTCATATCAATAATAAATAGGTTTACTTTCCTTACATTAAAGTTGGATATTTTTTGGGGTAGCTTCAAGGGCAGTCTCGATCGCTGGATGGGTGAAAGTTGCGTCAATTGGTTTTGTTACTTGGCTCACGTAATGTGCCTCCTACTCCCCCCTTTGCAATCGCTTGTTGGCCATAAATGTTCGGTTTTTGGCCTTATGTAATTCGAGACAATGGCAGACAAAAGATCTCTTGTAAATTCAATGCCAAACTCCACCAACTCACATACGATACCTTAGCTGGGTACACTGCACTGCACCTCTCCGGTTTCGGATACCCGAACGTGTGTATCTGTATCTATACGACTATAGGGCTACCTTTGCGTGGGTGCAGCGGCAGCGATTCAGTGACGCTTTTTGTTTCAGCGATAAAATGCCGTCTGAAAATGTTTTTTATCATGTTATTCTATTTTTTTTGTACTGAGTGAGTGTGTGTTTCGTGTAAGAGATTTAATATAGCACGCTGCTGTGGCTCGCTTACGTCATGGGATGCCCATGGCTGGGGGTGGAGCATCGAAGCATGTGCCGAGCTGATAAGGCGAAAAATCTATAAAACTTTTAACATGCCAATATGCCCGGGGACATGGGAAAATTTCTCCAGTCCCGCGGGAGTTTTTCCGCTGTCTCCGTGGGAGTGGTCTGGTATAAACTGTTCAATTCAAGTGCTAATAGCGCAGTTATCGTTCATCTGCTTCGATGGCCAAGAAGCGTCATCAATGGTATCCTATTTTACAACTTGATATAAGCTTTTTTTGATAGCCCATAAACAGGGTTAAAATACAATTGTTGATCGCAATATTAGTAGCTATTAACAAAGTTGCTATACCATCTTAAGAGTCTTAAATTTGTAAAACAGTTTCAAACACATAACTTTGTTTATTTGTAAAGTTTTTATGTTCACCAACAAATTAACAAGTCCAGTCACCCAAATACGTTCACTCACCCTAGTTCTTTGGCTCTCTAAACTCATAGAAACGGCCTTGACCCAGCTGAATGCCCTCAGCAAGTGGAGAAACTAGAAATAGCCACGAACCAAATTAAACATATTAAAAGAATCGATTCGCTTTGACTTTCGGTAGTTTCGTGTGCGGAATAAGTTAGCGGGTATGCTTGAGCTTAATTTGATGTGCGGCAGAGGTTAAGAAACCCGAGTAGGAAGTACAGTCGGGGTTTCGAGTCAAGGTTGGGTGGCTATGGGACCGGATCGGAAGAAGTCAAAGCCGATCGAGACGAGCTCAATAAATTGTGAATTATGCAAATGCATGCTTGATTGAGTTTGCAGACACACAACTAACTCAGTTTTTCTTGTCTCTTTCAGCATTTCCCTGCGTCTTCAAGTGGGACAGTTTGAGCAAACACCGCCCGGAACAATCTTTTCATCTAGTGTGCGAAGCCGAGTGGAAGGACTTGGAAGACGATTTGAAATCCGGATACCGAAACAACAAGATATAAAAACCGATAAAATAATGACTTACACATTAATATTCATTCATAACATATAGCGTATTTAACCACGAGACTACAGATATTTAGTTGTAAACGTAGCTTAGTCTTAACTAAAGAATACAAGAGGAACCGATAAAGAACCAGCAACAAAGCGAAAGTGGAAAAGTTAAGGAAAAGTAAGGAAAAACACAAGAGGAAATCCAGGAGAGTTGTCATCTAAGCCAGGGCTAAAGAATTTCATTTCATTTCGATCGATCCAGATCGGTCACTCAGTCAGCTGCAGCAACAACAAGTTGAGAGTATAAAACGCTTTAATAATTTTTAAATGAAATACAAAAGGTTAAATTTAACACAAAAATTATGGCGCACACAGTGTGCTTGACAAAAAAAAAGCAACATCAACAAGCAAACAAAGAAGCAGGCAAATCTTACGATAAATTAAAGGTGTTATGTGTACGGGAAAGAGCAGAAACGAGTTGAAGCCCGCAGAAAAACCAAAAGCAAAAGTCGCCGCCGAATGAGGACACCCGTCGGTGAACCATGTTAACCAGGTGAACCAGGTGACCACAGGTGACCAGTGAAATCAGTCCGGAGTTGACCAGCCCCACTGGACGCTCTTTTGCCCCCCGCCTTCCCGCTAAGCGAGCTTGAGTTCACGTAGCCCCGACAATTTGGCGTCTTTACCGTAGACATGTCTCTAGATATTTACATATATATATTCGCGTATATAAATGTTGTACAATCAGCGACGACGTGCAACAATAAACCAACCGCCCGCCCCGTAAAACCAGAACCAGAACCACAACCAGCAACATATTCGGGAACCATAATCAGAACATAGTGCTCATAATCCAAGCACCTACAGATATGCGCACTCACTCATAGATAGTTATCCATCCATCCACTAATCGCAAGGAACCACATCAACTACTCAGAACTCTAAAGCAAGTAAAGTAACAACAGCAAGAAACATTTGAAACGCAGCAAGAAATATATAAAGTAAACAAAAAACAAATCTAAATGTTTAACTTTAAGCCACGTAAAACAAAAAGAAAACAAACAAAAAAAAATCAACTGAAATTTGTGTGTATAAAACGTATAAAACTTAGCATTAATGGAATTAAAGAAGAAGCGGATGCCGAAGATGTCGACGGAGTCATGTCTATATATACACAAAGATTGAAGCATTATACTTACCAAGAGCAGAACAAAGAGAATATCATGTGCTAAGTATAGTAATTTGGAGCAGAGAGAAATGAAGAGGAAAAAAGGCAACTATAGCAGTTATATTCAAGTAAATATCGATCGGATATCGGAGTATATTTATTGTTTCGTTATGTGCGGAGGGGTGTGGAAATCGTTTTAATTGCCTGGCCGTAGGAGATATCGAAATCGTTTCCAAGCTACCTTTCATTTTTAAATGGCACCTCTCCGCACTCCTTTCCCTGTTATTATTTATTTTTAAAAGTCAAGACTTTTAAATTATGTTGTTGTTGTGAGAAGAGAGATATAAAGAGCGAGAGCAACTCGGGATCGTAATAAATAAAATTAATTTATAAATACTTTTTATGTTTTCTATGATTATTTGTTCAACTAGTTGCGAGACAAAAGTCATAAATAGGCATTAATTAAGCATCTAAATTTAATGGTAAATAAAAGTAAACAAAGCAAAAGAAACCGAAATCAATCGAGTAAGAAGACGATGTTTGTAGCCACGAAATGTTCACATCACAACCAAATTGTCTCCCCTTTATATGAAACATACACATGTTTATGTGTTTCTGACTAGTTTGTTTGAAGAACCATCGGCGATCCTTTGATTTGTGTCCTTTGTCAGTCACCCACACCAAAAAAACAAACACACGGACAAAACACATAAGCATATTCTGAAAATAATCTACGTAGTCTGAGCATAAAAATTTAATGTGGATATATGAAACTAAATATATATATTCGAAACATATGTGCAGTAAGAGAGAGCAGGGAGTCGACCTCTAATTTTGTGCAATTTTTGTTTTGTGTTAGTTAACTTTCTACGGTGGCTGTTGGCACTGTTCTTTAAATGTGCAGATACAGTATCTGGGGAGCCCAACCTGAGCTTTACTATCTGACTAACGATTTGAATGCTTTACGTTCTTGTATTAAAGATACCTTATGCACTAATTTGTACTACTTTTAATATATCATCTATCCTTTTTTTTACTCTTTAAGCTTCCCCCTCAGTCAAAAAGTTTGTTCGGTTAGGTTAGCCAGAAGTGAGGAAACCTTTTCGTTGTTGTTTCATGTGAGTGCGTGCGAGGTACATATTAACAGAATAAATATATATATGAATACTATATATGTGACAGGAACCAGAACGCAAGATGAGAAAGCAAAATTCAAGTTATTTAATTTAGTTTATACATTTAAGTTTATATAGCAAGTGCATATATATACAAATATATATATATTTAAAAACCAACAAATAAGATGAAAAGTCTTTAAAAAACAACAAACAAAAACAACCAAACAAACACAACAAACAAGCATACAATAAAAAACAAATTTGCGAAAAGTAAAAGAATTATAAGTAAAATGATGGTTTAAAGAGGAGAGGAAGAGAAACAAGAAAACACAAAGGATAAGAAACAAACAAAGAAAAAAACCAATAAAATGAATTTGAAATCCTTAAAAAATATATACACAAATTGTGGGCGTTCTTATTGAAGCCGTTTGATGGAGAACCATCTTGGGGGAGTTGGGGGGATTTGTCAAGGCGTTTCAAAGTGAAACTGGAGATTGGTATTGCTAACAGCTGTCCGTTACCTCGTTTTTGTCTGGCTCAAAGAGCATCTTAAACGAGTATGTATGCCAATGGAATTTCATGAGCAAATTCTAAAAAAGGAAAACATCTGCGCTGCACATTCTTTATTATTACCCCCTTCAATTGCTAGAGGTCTTTCTATAGCTTTTGAACCCTTAGATCGCATATGGTGTATAAATTAAGTAAAAGTTTGTAGAAAACATTTATATTAGACTTTGTAAATAGAAAATCAATACATTCACTTATTTGTTTTCAAAAAATTTTATTTCCTATTCTCATTATATAAAAATACTTAAACTACTGGGGTTAATATCTGGCCTAGAATTTCCCTATTACCTTTTCTTATTTTCCAGCTTTGACGAGTTTAAAACTTAGAAAATCAAAGCAAACTTCCATTGTTTATCCACTTTCTTGTTTTAATTTCTATAATCCTGGGCAGTTAAGATATGAGCATTTGCCATTTTTATCCGTATCGATTCAAGTTGGTCTGCTTGTTCCATATTGCAAAAGTTTTGGACCCGAAAAATAACTTTCGACCAACAAGAAAAACAAAGGAAGCGGCAAATAAGAAAACTCAAAAGGACTGCGGACTGTCAAAAAGTTCTGCATAATTTTTTGGTTTGTTTCGTTTTTCCTTCGCTTCCGATTTTCCACTACATACACCTATGTGTGACACACTTGCCGTCGGCTTTTCCCTTTATATTACACATTTCAGGCCAAAAGCGAAGGGAAAATACATAAAAAAAAGGAAAATACTGTTTTTATTTGTTTCCTTGATTTTGGCTGCAGACAAATGCTGGCGTGTGTACATGCTATATGTAACCCAAACACTCTCGAACCCACTATATGCATATTTATATCGAGTGTGAGGTTAGGTTGAAGGGGGAACCGAGAGGTGGACGTCCCGCAAGTCTAAGGTTATTTATAGCAACACTTTTCGGCCACGCTCACATTAGCCTCTTTGGCTCCTTGTCCGTGGTTGCTCCTTTCGCCAAGTTTGTCCCTAAGTTGGCCAGGACATGCACGAAAGGACAGTTAAGCAGCTTTTATGATTTGTGTGTGTGCGAGTGTGCGAGTGTGCCTGGGGCAAGGGAATTTTCCTTTATGCAGGCCAGCAACGTAAAATAATAATTCCCGACATGGCCAACTGAACATCGGAACGGGCTTTGTGTGCGAGACATCAAAGACGAATTTCCCCTATAAATAGACGGCTCAAGACCCCATGGGAATGGGAACCTGGTTCGGGAAATGCGATGAATAGTTGGCGGAAATTCGGCTTAAATTTGATGCAAGAGTTGAAGACAGGTATAATCAAATGCCACTTGGCATTGCGGGTCTCGAAAATTCCAGTTATATAATGGTGTCATGGAAATGCCTTTCAACCAGAAGTATACAAGTGTGCTGCAGAAATTACTATAGTGGCTTATTAAAATGTTTTTGATATTAGGTATTATAAGCACATACTGTTTTAATTAACTGATTCAATTATTATCCAACAATATTAAATCATCTGTTAAATCATTCTTTCAATAATTTGATTTCGAATTAACTTCAAATGCGGTATTATCGTTTACCAGTTAAATGCTTAGCTAATTAACGAAACCTTTGACTTTAAATTATAAATACCAACCTATTGTAATTATATTTGTATTAAATTAGTAATTGCAGTATGTATTATTGGCTTCATAATATTGAGACCTAGAAGCCCTTTCAAGTGGGGTTCACTGTAAATCACCTATCACCACCTCCTCGAGTGGCTGGGTGGATTGTTTTTCTGGCTTGCCTTGCAAAAACCAAAGGGAGAAGAAAGCGAAACGGCTCTTTTCAATGTGTCGCCGTCTTACCAATTAGATTCCCTCCCCACCAGCCATTTCTCCAACCTATTGTGGTTGAGGAAATCTATATGCATGTGGCCTGGTCTTTTTTTCTTTTTGTGTGTGCCGTTGTCTGTTTCTGGTCTTTGTTGCCATTTGTGCTGGGCCAGCAAAAGGTGGTTAGCAATTGGATCTGGTAATTGGAAAATAAGTTGAAAATACGTTTTATGAGATGCCAGTAGGGGGGGATTAAAGCGACAAGGACACTGCTGATGTCAGGACTTTGAACCAACCTGGTATAAACAGAATGCCCCCTGGTTAAGCTAGTTTATAAACATGAATAATTTATTTGAAATATTCTCAAGAACATTTTCGGCGCACAAATGAAATGCTCCGCATAATTTATCTGTGCATTTCTAAAACTTAAATTCTATATATTAATCACAAAACTATATTTCGGATGGGCAGACTTAAAATTGCCATAAATCGAGCAGAGCATTCCGATGGCGATTGGGCAGCCCATTCCCGTTTCATAAAGCGACTATATGTATATATATTACCGCAAAGTGCTGGCAGCTGTGCAAACACGTTCCGAGGGCAGGGTACTCAGGGAATGTTGAGGAGAAATGGTGACAGAGGTTGGACACTGGCACGCGTTAATTAAAAGTCTATTCATCAGTCTGAGTTGAGGATAGGAATAGTCAACTTTTAAATAGAGCATCAACGGGGTAAACTTCGCAAAGTGACAGAGTGCAAACTGTGGGCAAAGATTGATTTGTCTGTGGCCTGTTACGTTACCAGTTTTACTGCCCCCCTGGATATTTGCCTCGCAAATTGAACATACATATGCATATGTACTCGTAACTCCCCCAAAGCGATCCGAGTGGAACCCGTCAAAATTGTTACCCGTTCGCAGGGGATAATTGTTACAATTCACTTTGGCTCCACTGCGATTGCTGATTGCATCATCCAGCAGAACACAGTCGGTGCACTCGACCAAGTTTGATTGCCCTCGTAACATTTTGAAGTAATTTCATCCGGATTTGGATGTTATAAGCATTAGGAAAAATTGTTAAGGGAAACGGACCTAACAAACATTTCTATAAGAATAAAAAAACGTTACAAACAAGGTCCAGAAATTTAAGTTTATTAATGCATATTGAAAATTTGTATATTTAAAAAAAATATTATTTTGAAATTATATTGCCATTAACATTTTAATTAAAGAAAACAGTCCTTCAAAATTATAAAAATATCATAAATATATCCATTTATAATTTTATAAAATCTAAATTCAATATATTGACAACTATGAAGTAGTTTTATGATTAAATACAACTTCTTACTTACACAACGTAGGTTATTATTTTTTAAAGATATATAAAAATTGTAATATTAGAGCTCTGAGTATCATCTCTCTACTCTAGAGTTTTCGTAGCGCACACAGACACCAGGTGAGCGTTCCTAATTAATTATTAACAGGGCATTGTTAGCATTGAATATTGATAAACAACAGCGAATTCTCTGGGTATCTGCGGGAGAGTTCGTTGCTGAATGCCGGTCTGGACCCGATTTGGGTGCAGCTGAGTCAGCTCGAGTTTTGAATTCATTTTCCGACTGGCTGCGCACACAAAGTGACAGCACCAACCACCCCCACTCCAGCCCACCCGAAAACCGAGACCCTGCCACCCACTTTCCATTGGAAGGGGATTGCGAATGCATTCGCCGTTCGTAAACCTTTTTGTGGCCGCAAGTTTTACGATCCATTCAGCGGTCCAGACCCCTCGCATTCGAATATGTGCAATTATTTCAGTGAATTTACTGGTAATTGGATGAAACGTTGGTCGGGGGACGCGGAATGAACTGGAGCAGGAGAAATGAACAACGGCTCGGTCGAGAAGTTGTTAAGTACATATGAGTAATCTCATAATATGCAAATTCATCCCAAGTGACTTTGCACTGTGCCTGGATCTAGATATAGAATCGAGTATCTTTCGATATTTGGAGATGTTCCCTGCTAATTCCCTATGAGTAATGACCAGCAAATTAGTCCAGACAAACACGTACAGCGTATATACGCATAAAATCACCCATTAAATACTACAAAAAAGTCAAGAAAATCAGCTTAAAATACTTTCTGTATATCTGCGAAAAATATATAATCAACCGCATATTTTGCCTACATTATTTTTGTTTATTTATATAAAAAAGCATAGCGTATAAACATCGAGAGGCTAGAAAATGTTGAGGACAAAGAAATAAATAAAGAAATTTAAACCAAAATTAACTGAAATAAAAAACAATATTTTATATAAACTCAAAGATCAGGGACTTATATACCCAATGTTTATGCATATATACCAATATACTTCGAATCGTTTGTTTTAGCAGTTCCACATAATTGTATTATCAGTTCCATAAACTGGAATTTTATTGACCAAACGTTATTAACAAATTAGAGGGCAAGGGGCTAAACAAACAATGGAGAATAGAAAATAAATACATTGTATAACCAGCAAATCAGCAGGGGGCCAGGTAATTGAGGCAAAAAAGCTTTCAAGTATCTCACACAGCGAAATTAGTGTGATAATTTATTTTGAATTACACATTCCATTTCTATTATTAAATCTGTAAAATTCCCATTTGAATTCATTTGACTCTATTAGGTTACATTTAATTTGGATCAAAAAGAGTTAAGTAACACTTTACTGAGAAATTCAGACTTTGCGTTACTTGTGTTACATTAAATGAGTGTGCTTATGATGTTTTCTTTGAATTTTTTTCTATTCCTAGCACAATTAGTGAAGACACAGTTTCGAATTTTATTGTACTGCTAATTTGTTTATTATGTTATTATTCCAAACAAAAAGATTCCACAAAGTCTGACCGAAACGGCTACAGACTGATTAGAACCCGCATATAAGTAAATAAATATTTTCTGACTCTTGGATTTCAGTTTTTATGCTTCGGTTCCAATCGTAAGTATCTCTGTCTGGCAAATGGGTATTAATTGATAGACAGAACTTGATGCCAGTCTGTCAAATGGATATTCCATCAATCAGCCGAAATATTTTGCTGGCAGTGCGCCTGCGTCAAGTGAAAAAAACTAAAACCAAGAAAGGGAAGCTTTCCTAAAATGGACCAAGGGTTTTAAGTTACCCAATAATGTTTGCAGTTCATGTACGGGGTTTCCCCTGTTGTTAGAAAAGCACTTTCCCTGGCCTCTCAAGTCATCCCACACTAACACACACCAAAACAGAAGTCAAAATTTGTGACAATTACGTCAATTTTGCTTTGATTTTTCTTCATCTATCTGTATTTGTAGGAAACATCATCTCATCGTCTTGTGTGTGTATATCTGTAGCTCTGTATCTGTTAACGTATCTGTATCTGTATCTGTATCTCTGTATCTGCAGCGCATCTCTTGGCCAGCCATTCAATTCATGTTCACACGTGTGTTTATTTTGCTCCGATTTTAATGCGGGGGCGTCGTGTCAGTCAAAATGCGAAGGGGCCAAAGAGGGGAATCTGCGAATTCGTGTGGGTTATACGAAGTGTTACGGCATTTGTGGCATTGGCTTTCGGCTGTTATGGCACACATATATATCACTCCCATCGAGTGTCATTAAATAATACAACAAATTTTAATTCATTTACATATTGGCGAAATGGGGAATAATTATAGAATTTTTCGCTGATTACACTTTGCGGTAAACGATGCACATTTTCATTTTTTGTTTTTGCATTTTTCAATTGAAATGATTTGTCAATTTGATTTTACTTGATTGGATTCATTTTATTAAGTGCCTGCGGTTGTAAATAGTTCGTGGTTGATTCTTTTTCAGGACATATCAGATGTGACCATGAGCCAAATAGCTGTATCCATCAATCAATGGTGAAATTTCAATCCATCCTTTAGTTTGCCGGTCTTATCTGTGGACACAGGCCATCAGACAGTTTTGTGGGTTCAGCAAAGTGCTGAATCATGCTCAACGTAAATGTTAATGCAAATAATTATTTCCGAAGGGGGACGAGGGGAGGTAGGCAATGAACGAGTAATTAAGGAACGTGGCCGAAAGCATTGGCAACAAGCAAGGCGAAAGCAGACAAATGTCGTACAGCAATTTTCAATTGTTTACTCTCCGTCGGGCCAACAGCCGAGGAATCCCAATCCCAACAGTTTGGATCGATTTTAATGATAGAATATGGACAGGCGAGGCGGATAATTGCCATTGTTTTGGACCAATCAAAAGGTCAATCATATCAGGCAGGTGAATTGTGGTCAAGCTGGTGGAAGCAAGAAACTAGAGGGCACACAACTTCTAAGGTACATTAACCCAGACAGTTTTAGAATCTCTCCAGCACTTTCGAGCTGCCATATCACGGCTTAATTAGAAGCGATGTTAACACGCGAAGATATCTGTGGGTCCACAATATCTAATTGTATCTGCGTATTTCGCAAATTGAGATAAACGCCCGGCACAAACGGCACACACGGCGTATGAGTGTTTTTCAGTGAGTTCGGAGGGAGCAAAACAACACTCCGCCCCGTTGGATGTCGCCATAATTGCCGCGGGCTGGGAAAAAAGAGAAAAAAAGCAGTAAACGTGTTTGCCCCTAATTTGATTTGCTCGGCTTCCCTCGATTCGATTTAATTGAGCAACTTGGATTTGTGTTACCTCGGAATGTGTCTTCACTTGAGAGTGGTGTTGGTGTTGGTGTTGATGTTGCTGTTGTGTGGATGAGCTCATCTCGTTTGTTGTTCAATTGGCGGGGCAACATGTTCCGAATGTCCGTTAATTAGACCGATGAAGCTGAAAAGATACTTAGACGGATTGTCAGTGGTGGCGCGTGGCTTTAATCTGATGGATTCCCCCGTCATTTCTTTATCACATCAAGCTGAAACCAACCAGTCACCCGGCAAATCCCCTCCTTCTTCTTCGATTGCATTTGCATACGTCAGAGGGTTTAAACCCATTGAACCGCATGAGAGCCACTAAAATTGACAGCGTCAACAGCAGTGACAGCAGTGGCAACAAAATGGGAAGCAGAATAACAATAATAACATGCCACTCCGCACGCGTCAATGGCATCACAATATGCGTAGAAAATAAATAAAATAACAGGCTAGAGGAAAAAAAAAGAAATCACAAAAATAGACCGAATTATAAATACGCCAGCATCCATTGATATACGGCCTGCGAGATAATCAAACATTCTAGTGCGAAATCTCTGGCTGGAAATTCCATTTGTTTACGATTTCTCTTTCAGCTAGGCTAAGCTAATAATCTGCCCATTATGAACATAAACATACGTTTCTTAATATGTATTCTCTTTGTGAATGCCATATTTAATCGATCTGATGTATATGCTGGAATCAAGCAGTTTGATGTCCAATACAAATCAGCTAAGTAGGTCTGAAGAAATGTGTATAATATATATGTATTTTAATGTTTGTGTCTAAGCAACTTGGTAAGTTTCTCCTCACATCCCTTAACTTTGAATACCCATAATTATAATAATTACCCCAAAATATAACCCGTTCAATTATATATGCCTGCCAAGGTCCATCGATTAGATTCACTTTACTACATTATGCCCACAACCCTTTTGGGAATTAGTTTTGCAGATTAAACCCATTCATTCATGGTCCTTAATCAATATGTTCGAAGTTTGCCAACATTAAGAGCGAATTTTAATAACTTTTCACAGTGTTCAGCAGCCGGCTGGGCAAAGTTTGCTAATTACACACAGCAAACTCGAAAGCCGTTAGCCTGCCAGCTAACTGGGCTAACTGAGGCGAGTCCTTCGCCAAACTGGGGGCCACTCGATTACTATTCAGGCTCAAAAGGCCTTCAGACTCGTTGGGGCTGAGTGGGTGTTTTTGGTGGGCGGTTAAGCTGAGCAACTGCTTTTTTGTTGACCTTCTGGCAAGCCTCCTTTCCGCTTCAATGGACTTCGATTTCGACTTCGGATTCTGCATCCATCTCCACATCCACATCCGCATCCGCATCTGCTTCAATTTTCCGTGCCGAGAACTTGGCTAACAAATGAAGCGAAAGCTCAACTTTGGCCGCTTGCAGTTTTATTCGATTCACGCACAGGTGGGCGTGGAGGTGTCGGGATGAAAAATAGCAGTCCGATTGTGAGGGGGCGTGGCAGTTGAGTGACGATAAATCAATGAGCGAGCGAGCATCCGTCGGGTGGAAAGGAATGTAGGTGCCCAGCATTGGCGCACTTAATTAAGTCAATTATTCTGATGCGATTGCACTGTAAAATGCGAAAATGGCGTATCAATGTGCCTCGCCTGGCAACACGGGGCGTATGCGTAATGCGGCTGCTATCATTGACCGTTCGACCATTCACCTATTATCGGGAACCCCACAACTGGCCGCCTGTCACTCAGCTATCAGGCAAAGCGAAAGGACACACCTCTAAATCCTTGACCAGTTATCAGGTTGTGTGTCCTCCGTGTTCTTGAAAGATAATACATGAACGCATATGGGTTTTAAGGAAACATACCATTATTTAAGGGTTTTAAACAAGAATTTTGTGTTACTCATTTAAAGTACTATCTATCTTAATGTGTATTTAACGATTTACTAATTAAAAATATTATTTTTCTTGACTTGTAAACTTGTTAAGTATTAACACGACTACTAATAATATTGTTTACAACTTGCCAAATTGCATTAGTAATACAAACCTATTTAAATATTTAAAAACATAATGAAATTAATTTTATTATTATGGTTTATTTCGTGTTTTGTGTAGTTGCTGCTTAAATTCTGATAAATTTTCTTTCTATTTTTTTTTTACATTAATTACATTAAATATTCAGTTAATTAAAAAATATTTTAAATGATCTGTATTTTCTGCACGGTTTCGGGAAATATTTTTGCGGCTTTCGTCTTTTTTCCTTCAGCATATGGCGAGCATAAATAATAATAATGCAATTATTTATTGCTACCGCATTTTATGGGCCACAACATGGCGTATGCTTAATGGGCTCAAACCGAGAAGCGAAAATTATAAGCTCAGCCATAAAATTGAACAATAAATGGCTCCCAAAATAGGAGGAGCTGGATGGATGGACCGACATTATTGATCGAGGTGCAAAAAAATGGCCCGCACAAGGACCCGAAAATTCGGTGCTTCCTTTTGATTACTGCCTGGAAGGAGCAGCCTCCGTTTGACTGCAATTTATCAGCTTTAGCTTCAGCTTCAGAGCTATCTAATGGCCATAGCCGGATAATAAGCACATCCGAAATTTGCATATCTATCGCTCGGCGGACAGCAACAGCAACAACAACAACAACAGCAAACAGAGGCGTCGCTGCTGGCGCTTGGCAGCTGCGCTAATCTGCCCCAAAAGTATCACTCCCCCTGGGGCGGAATATCAAAAGCGACAGGGTGCCTAATTCGGTGGGAAGAGGATTTCGGGGGGCGGGAAGGTCGACCCCCCTGAAATAAATGTGGGAAAACAGAAGAGGAAGGTCGGGAGACAACCATTTCCGTTTCTGGGGTGGGGGTGGGTGGGCGAAAATGCGCAGCAAATGAAACGAAAATGCAAATGAAACCAAAAGAAAAGCGGCTGGGAAATAAGGTGAAGCATTCGTGGGAAAACATCCAAAAAATTGATTTCAGCACAGACCAGAACCACACGCATCTTAGTTGGGTTCAAAACCGAAAACACCAAGGCGTTAATTGGATTTATTCGTAAATTTCTCTTTGTTTCAAAGGAAATAAAAAGTTTTTCATTCGAGTGGTTGTGTGTTTGTTGCCGCTTTTGTAATTCGGCCGCCATTTGCATTTCCAATTCCACTTTCGTTTTGCCCGACGCTGTTGTTGTTGACAATAAAAATCGAAATCAATAAAACGAAAATTGATGCTTTCAGCCGTAAAACAAAAAACGGAAATTGAAATGTGGTAAAGTGACTGAAGGACCACAGTCGCAGTCGCAGTCACGGCTTAACCGGCTCAAAACCAATCCATTCGGCAGAGAGAAATTTTCATTCATGGCCAACTACTGAATTTATTGACGCTTTTTGTTATTTGCACAGCACAAACATCGAATTCGATTCCAATGGCTACCAAATGTCAAAGGTTGCCTGGCCTTAATTAAATCCATATGTGTTTATCGATATATGCAGATACCATCAATTTGTGATTATTCTCAATTAAAAGTCAATCAGTCACCAGCAGCCGTGAAATGAGTTTAATACTTTCAACGCCCGCACTTCGAAATCCAATCAGCCCACAAACGCCCACAACAAACAATCATATCTTAGGCCAAAAATATAATATATAAATATATGCTCATGTGTGTGCTTGTGCATGATGCCATTTATTTGCTTAAGATTAGATTAAAAGTAGCGCCGTCTACTGCCGCTAAGAACTGCTTAAAAAAGTACCAAACAAAACAACCTTGGGCAGTCTCGATTTTGGAAATCACTAACGTACGGAAGGTATCTATTATAATAGGTGTTATTAGATGCACACAAAATAAATATTAAAATGTTTTAGGTATCTATAAATCTAAAATCCAAATAATGTCAAAAATATTATTTTTTGAATGAGATGAGATTTTAGAGGGATAGGGAGAATTAATTTTCAGGGTCACTTATAAACTTGATCATATTTATTGTAATAACGAAGTGTTAAGTGTTTGGCTGTCTAGCATTTGTGGAGTGACTTCTAGTGAATGATATTTTCCTATATTTTCCATAGCTTTATTTTGGTAAATATTGCCTCGAGAGCTCTGTACTTATTTGTGTATTACGTGGCCCGTCTGTGTGTGTTTATCTATCTGAAAGTGTCTAGATAGCTTGCTCTAGTTTCAGTAATCCCCGGACACCATTTGGAAAGCGATTGTTTGGATAACTTTGGGTAGCCGAACTGAAAGCCAAAATGTGCGATGCATTTTCCGAAAGTTGCTGTTGCTGCTGGCACATTCCAAGCAAAACGCCCACTGGAGTGCAAACTCCTCGCTGAAAAAAATCGAAAATCCAAATCGAGAGCGATGGAAATTTTTATATATTTCAAATGCTGAATTCTGTGGGCAGTGACACAAAAACGCAGGCGAAACATACAAGTATTTCAACAGTCGAACTGCGTAACTTGCAACTCGCCAAAAATGGCGACAAAGCGTTGAGCTCAGACTTACAGAAACGCGTTCTCGCATTCGCCAGATACATTTACACTTGCTTTGTGTACGAATTTATGATGACGACTTTTTTCATATCCCTCTCAATATTTTTGTTGATTTTTTTTTGCACTTACTCAATTTTTTTGTCTGGGCATTTGGCATATTTTTTGGTGCTCATAAATTAATATGACGCTCACGTCGGCTTGGGAGACGTGTATGTCTGTATGAGTACCCATATCTATAGATATATATCACAAATTTTTTTTATTGTTCAGATTTGAGTTGCTGTGTTGCTGTTGCTGTTGTTTTTGTGCGCTGGCACGCACAGTGGGCATGTTGTCAAACATCTCTGCGGATGACAAGAATGTTTGCATTGAGATGTTCACCACCCACAGAACGATTCCAGTTCTAGTTCCATCCCACTCTATAAACAATCTAATCTGCGTGTCCATTGTGCTCATATGCTAAGTGAATACAAATTGCTCGTAATTACGGTAGAGCAGCTAGTTTCGTTGGCTTTTGTGTTGTATGTGCTATTGCGCCACATAAAAATAGAAATAATAAAATTTAATCGTAGATCAAATTGTGCGGCAAATTAATTTGCACTGCTCTCTACAGAAATCAAATTTAAATTGCGGGGGAAATACTTTATGAATGGGGTATGTCCCCGTCCCCTAAACCTCCCCACCCCACAAAGAGTTGAGTACTCAAAAGTGGCCGGTCAAAATTGGAAGTGTGAATTGCTAATGGAAATTACTTTGGCCAAATGACAGCTAACAATGGGTGGGTATTAACTGAAGGTGAGTGTAGCAGCAGAACGAAACTGTCAGTTGTATCCACAAAAATATTTTGAAATACCAATTTAAATTCCCGATAAGCTGACTTGACTTTTTGTGCAGCTGTCATTTCCCTTTTTTTAGTTTCCGCCTTTCATTGATAGCTCTAATCATCCAACCTCTTGATTAGCTGCAGTCCAATCAAGGCGGCTTATCTGCTCTGTTGGTCACTGGATTTCGACCAGACCGCTGTGATTGGCTCGGTTCATGCCAGGGAGTGCCCACTGTGACCTGCTTGAAATGGCACTCAAGTGTCGGTCACTTAATAACGAATTTCTGGCTGCCCGAACAAGTCGTAAAGATGCATCTGAGCTGGGATTGTGTTCCCATTGGAACTGCACTTTAAGTGAGGTTGTCGAAAGGAAAACAGAAAAGCGAAAGGTCGGCAGGGGGAAATATAGTATGAAAAGCGGCGACCTCTGGCTGTGATGTCGTGTCGAGTTGCACAGTTCTGAGAAGGGCTTCCTGCATTTTCCTCTCTTCAGTTAGTTTTCATTTTCCTTTCTTTTCCCCCATAACTGTTGCATATATCTTTGATGGCTGCAATGCAAAACATTGCGTATACCCAATTAATTGAGACAAATTACCCATACGCCGGGTGGGTGAATGACTGACGAGAGTTCAATTCAGTTTGAATGGAAGTGCTCTTGTTTGGTTTTTTTCTCTCTCTGCATTTGTCTGGTTATCAACCGAATGAAAATGGAAATTTTTCCCATAATAAAACTTTAATTTGCCCCATCGATCCAATGACAATTATTATTAGATTTCGGTTTTGTTTGCCTCTGATTTGTGCTCCCGTTCGGCAGCACCTTGAACCACATTATTGGCGAAATTGCCCCCGCGATGAGAATCTACCGCTAAGGCAGGCAGTTCTCAAACTGTCATGGATTTCAATCAGGCAATCAAACGCGGCTCGTGCCAAGATATATAAGATATATGCCCATGTCTGCCGTTTAAACTGGAGGCACAAATGCGAATCCGAGTCCCCGACTTGGGCACGCCATCACCATCATCATCATCCTCCCCCCGGGACTGCCTCGGAGTTTGTTTCGGTCTTGACTCCGTTCAGGTTCTGTTCGGTAAGTAGGTAGTATGTACTCGTATTTTTGTGCACGCCACTTTATGTAAGCATTAAAACTAGCGCCTGTCGAGCACAGAAGATACACAGTAAATCATAAGAAAGCTAGATATTTTCGTATCTTGTGAATATGTGGGTAGTTCTAAGAACTAGTATATATCTAAAAATTAAACTTCTAACTATTTATTTGTCCACATATTTTATTAAAACATATTAAGGTAAGATATCTGTACTAACAAAAAATATTTTATATTTTTAGATCAATAATAAATTTAATAAAAATTGAGTTGTTATCTTTTATATAAATATTCAATAAAATAACTAACCAAAAGTTATATTTAAAATATTAAAATTGACCGTTAGATCTTATCAAAATTATTTTCTGTGCATAAGCGCCTGCTAGACTTTCGCAAAGATACAAATACAGCTGCAGAGTGTAGATACATTTGTATCTACACGTTGCCGTGTCGTGTGTTTTTGTGCAACTTTTGGCTTTGTTGTTGTTTAATGCAGCCGTCGTTGTTGTTGTTGTTGCTGGTGCAATTTGCGAATATTTGTTACAAGGTCAATTCGTTAAACGAAAAGTGCGAACAAAAAAAGAAAATAATATGTACTGTCTGCCATCTATAACCGTATTTGAGAAGAACTAAGCTAATCCGGAATCAACGCTTACCCCATAGAATTGTATCATAATTTAATAATCAATTCTACTCTCTGGCATGGTGAGTGCAATTAACGAACTAATTTGAATTGAATTTCTTCTAATTGAAACCGAGTTGTTGGCCAGGCTCGGGCACTTTGCATGCTATATCTTCTATAGTGCTCTGCCTTTGATGCTGTGATGTGGCCAACAGCTGCAACCATTTTGGCCAACACACCATCGCACTTTTCTTTTTTTTTTTGGCCGGCAAAGAGCAACAATGAGATGAAAATTTACAAATTGAATTTGCTGTCAGCTGCCAGGATGGATGGTTGACGCAAATGACTTCTTGTCCCACATCCACCTTCACCGCCTTCCTCCTCCGCAGGGGGAAATTAATTTTTGTGGCCGAATTCGGTTGGTTTTTCGGGCCGGGACCCATGGCACTAAGAGCACCAGCCTCCGGCTCTGGGCCTTCCACATTAGATGCAAATTCAAATGGGGGACAATTCCGCTTACCGCCTCACAATGCGTTGGCGGCGACTAATTTCCCCGATAATTGCCTGACCAGGCCGAGAGATGCAAATGTATCTGCCGCTCACAGCTGTTGCTGCCTGTATCTGTATCTGTAGCTGTGCCTCTGATCCGATGACATAATCGACCGCTGCATCGTATCTGCATCGGGTTGTGCACTTTGTAGCTTCTATCGGTCAGTAGCAGGCGATGATGGAACATGGAAAGCTGAAGAAACTGAAACTGAACAGACGGAACTGAGGCCTCTCTAACCGATTGGTTCCGGTTTTAACCGAATATTTTGTTTGAGAAATATTCTCATCGGTGCGAACGAACATTTATTGAGCTGCATAATATTGTTTAAATTATCGCCCCAGTGTTATTAAATGATGATCAGTTAGCTAATTAGATTCGAGAAATGCCTAAAAACTGTATAAAACTGAAAATACGTTTAAAAACATTAGTTATTATATGAAATTTTAATGTACACAGTATACTTATATTCTATTCTTGTTTTTAAAAGTTACATTTTAATCTTTAGTTCATCCAATCTTAATATATTGTTTATATTTGCAGATAACTTGTGAGATCGATTTACTTGAATGTTTTAAATATTTCACTAAATGTTCCTAAGCGGAAGTCTGTGTGGCCTGAGTCTGTCTAGGGTTACAATCTAAATTGTGGGAAAGTTTCATCCACTTCTCGTGTTAAACAATAGCTGTTTTTTAACATAAATTGGAATATTCTGCCGCCCCTAGGAGTGGTAACTACACTGACTTTGATACTAAATACACAGTGTAAAGGGGTTTTGGGGGAAGTATTCCCCTCGTGTTCTTGGCACGCTTCGATTACTGCACTCGGACGCGGCGGGTTAAGCCACAAAAGCATTTTTGCAGGGGGCACGCCCCCCTCCGAAAGCCCCGCCGCCCATGCCTCTAAATGCTGGGCCTGGCCAAGGGTTAACTCCGATGACGTCAATGGCGGTGCTTGTCAAACGCATGCAGGGGTTTTCAGGTTTAAGGTTTAAGGCTGCAGGGGGGCGTGCTGCTGACACATTGCAACATGCAACAAGCGGGCTCAACAACACACAAAGCCGAAGCTGCAAAAATTCAGCCATGCTGAAACTTCCTGTTGACGTCGTCAACATAGTTGGCAGTTGGCCGTGTTGCTGATGCTGCTGCTGCTGCTATTTCTGCAGTTTCTGGTGCAGCTGCAGGTTAAGGGTCAGCAGAAGGGGGTCGGCAGGAGGGAGGTCACCAGTGCCCCGAAAGCAAAAACTTGCTCTCCTTTGTTGGCCCCAAAATGTTCGTGCTCCAGTGGCTGGCTGATGGCTTGTTGCAACGCTTAATGGCCCAACTTTGCCGCAGACAATTTTCCCTCTTTCGGATGAGTTTATTAATTTAATTTCAGCACCGAAAGTCGCCCTTTCTGCGCTTCATCTGTAACAGGCGCCTGACGACAGCAGAGCAAATGGAAATCCTGTGGAAACGGATTATGTTCAGCGTTTCACATCCTTTAATGAAGTTAAACTTAAAACACAACAGTAAAGTCGATTAATGGGCTTGTATTAACCTTAATCAATTTTCAGGTGGACCACCGTACTTCGTTTTAAATATTTACTTTGGCAATGAAACAATATCTTTTAAAATTGGTTTGAGTATACTATGATGGATATACGATGTATTAAAGATTTAATGGCTGAAAAATATATGTATTAAGTTGACAATTAACAGGTTTTTAATAATTAAATACATTTATTAACCATTAAAAGAAACTGTTGGTAATTATGGTTTTTCCAATAGAACTCCTATGTTTTTAGACCACCAGTCACTTCCGTCCCACTTTCCACTGTATTATAAAATTGAATGTATTATATATATATGCAATGCACTTAGCCTTGATATATGTATGTTAATATCTTCACTTATTCAACGAATAAAGTGTTGTGTAATTTTATCAGCCTTGATATGTGTTTATAATTTCATTTATTTAACAATACTCTGACTCTGATTTTTTTGTCCATCCTTGTGGATTTTTTTCCGCTCTCGAAAGTACTAATGGAATACCAACCCCTCCATTTTTCCCATCCTTTGAGATCGCAATTAGCTGCGCATTTCACTGGGCTTCTTCCCATTCCGTTGGCCATCTTTATTCCACTGGCAGCTGCATTTCCATTTCCGTAGCAAACGAGCTGGCTTGTTTATGCCACGCCCCCTTCGCTTTGGGGGCTGCAGCCTCATTTTGGCCATTTATAGCGGGCGTTTCATGTAATATGCGTCATTCATTTGCGTTTTTATTTTTGGCACTGAACAAATTCCCCCACCAATGTTCAAACGTTGCCTACTTTCGGGCTGCGACGCATTTGAGCGTTTTTTGATAAAACGTCATTACGACCACCACCATGGCCAGCAAAAAAGAACCACAAAAAGGGGCGAAGGATTGAATTGGAACAGGATGGAGGGCAGCAGGGCCATAATTGTCCTTGAACTCCCCTCCGCAGACAACGGACAATAAGGGGTACGTATTTTGGCAAATGCCAAACATTCAAACTATTCGCTCGCCCCATTCCCAGCCTTGGAATATTCGGCAAACGTATTGAAAAGCAATCATGGCCAAGATATATGGCCAGTTGGCAGCCCAGGGACGTAGACAGGGTCAAAAATGGAGATGGAGATGGCCAACTTGACTGGCCAATTCCCGATTGCAAATGATTCGGCAAATTGACTCGAGAGCGTTTCGCTGCAGATTGGATTATCCAAGTTGGTCTTGCCAGAAAAGCAGCATAGAAGTATGTATTTATCCTTAAAATTGAATTTGAAATCCAATTAATTAATACAGCACTGGAAATGTGCACATACATTTGCATATCTCGCAGAAATCCTTAAATATATTTGTTTTCCTTGTCTTCAAAGATTTAGCCGCCCTTTATTCGGAATTCGTGTCCTTTTCCTCTGGCGGTTTTCCATTTTTTATTGTTTTATTTGTTTTGAGGACCGACAGTTTTGGCCCAGCCTTTTTTTCAGAATTTTTCCTGACTGTTTTCCTTTTTGCGTCGCGTCTGCTGACCAATTTTTCCTTCCTCAGCTTTCCCTGTTTTTGAGGTTGCCCAAATCGTCATGATGACGGGACAACTTTGTTCCCATTAGCATGTCCTTTTTATACACTTTGTAAAGAGCATTTTGGAATTCATAAGTATTAGTACTTGAAATATGTTGAAATTCCTAAAGGAAATAAAATTAAATCATCTCATCTGAAGTCAAGACATAGTCATAATGTAAATATATATACAACAGACCTAGCTTAAGTAGCTATATCTACAAAAATAAAGGTTATATGAAATTTACAATTGCATTTTAACCAGACAATAAATAAATAAATATATATATAATTATAATTCTTATATGAGGTTGTATGTTATTTTTTTAGACCTTGAAATAATTTAAGTAAAAATCGATATTTTTTTCCAATGTTTAGAAATTTAATGGTTTAATTAATTTAATTTGAAATCCTAACCAATAAACTTGTGGAATATTTCAAGAGAGCACCCTTGACGTTTTGATTACTCCTTGAACTCTTATCGCTTTATCCAATTTTTAAGGGCATTCGTCCATCGGCTTGTAGTATTTCAATGGCTATTTATAACATTTCCATAATTGTGGGAACGCATTTCGAATGCCTCGCAGTCTGTTTGCGGCGCTTCCCTTCACCCAACCCACATTGCGTCTTTGTTGGCCAACACGTGTCAAGGATTAGGGGTTGGCCTGCGGCTGGACTGCTCCTGCTGCCCTGGGTCTGCTTCATTAGCGTGTGGCCATCGGGACTTGAACCGAGCCCCCGCATAAATTGCCCCGACCTTAACCCGTCAAGTGCTTTCCTCAGCCCATCCAGTGACGAGAGGAGGCAGTCAGGCGTTTTATCGGCTCGGGCCAGCAGTCACTAAAAAGGCTTAAAGGCCGCACAGACCACAGCTGCCAGTGGTGCATCGTCATGTAGCCATTCTCCTCCTGACTCCAGCCAACTTTTCAGGTCTGGAGACTGCAATCCCGACTGGCATGCGTTCGCTTGGTTCACTGGCATATCCATTTTTGATGCACTAGGAAAAACATTTTCGTAGTACCCAGTGTAATCGAAAATAACTTTAAAAGACATTCCATGGTTTGAAATAAATTTGGAATGGTTCACCTCTAGTAATTATTAAAAAAATATATTAAGAGCCCTTAAAATTATTTTGTGTACATATTCAATAACACTGAATCCATTTTATTTTTTTTTTAATAAAAAATGGTTTTAAGCTTTAAGAAAATGTTATCGGCAAATCGTTTTTAAGATTTCCTGATATTTTAAATATAATTTATTTTAGTTTTGATACTATGTTAAAAGTACTTCCAAATGTTTATAATAGGATTATTATAATTTTTTTTTTACATTTTGTAAGGTTTAAATCAAAACAAAATATATATATTTAAATACAATCAAGATCTTTTCTGATTTGGGCTATATTTTTGGCAGTGCGCCTGCAACGTCAGTTACATTCAGAGCCCCAACATTATCCCTATGCCTCCTCATCCTCATTTGACTTACCTTGAGCCTTCGTCGTCCTGCCTGCAGCAGTTGATCATTTCTGCTTGAGTGCAGCCATTGCCAAGGATATAATTCCATTTACTCGCAACTTTTTCCGTTTCCATTCATTGTGCCTCCACATTTCTTTTGGCAAGCTTTAAGGTTTTTCCTTTATGTAAGCATTTTTCTGCTGCGACTCTGTGATTTATTTGGGGCGAGTTTTGTTTTGCACAAATTGATTTCTGTGAGTTATGACGGTGACTCTGGTTCTTTCGTGTTTTTTCCAGCGCACGTCCCATTCTCCAGATCCCTGCGATTGATTTACGCAAAGATTTCGTGCAATCTATGGCTCTAGGGATATTTATGCGATGGCCTGATAATCGGGATTGGTGTATTTCACCTCATCTATATTATATTCGAGACCTCCATTTCGCACATTTATTTCTTTTGCTAGACTTACGTCTCTTCGGCAGGCAAAAGCCTCTTCATATTTTGTAATTTCACGAGATCGTAAAAACTTATTGCCACATCCAAAGTTTTGGGTGGCTAAAAATAAATCCACTTGGTACATTTGTTTGTTTGTGGCATCCCATTAGGCTCGTTTTGTCTTAATATCAATTACCAGGACCAAAGGCAGTCATAACCAGGATCCCGTCGCGTGAAGGCCGTAAAAAGAGAGTGTATAGGAGGAGGAGGAGCAGGACCCTAAGGACTTCAGGAGTCGCCGGAGGAGTGGCAGGAGGTGGGGAAAAGCCATTAATGGCCCAAGAGGCGCCTCACTTCTGGGGCAATCATGTGTGGCTAAGTCCGAGGTGACACCAGCAGCACGTGGAACAATGCGAAGCCTGCGATGGGCAGCAGCTGGAGCAGGGGTGGGGATTTGGAAGGGGCGGCATGCCACATTGGCCCCAGGCATTCCTATGTCCGGACCCAATTGAGCCCGAATCAATCAGCCATCAGCCAACGTTGAGCTGGTGAACATGCGTCGCCCTTTCGGCACTCGGAGCTCGACATCAATTAGGAAATGCAATTTCAGGTTTCGATGACTGGCGTTGGGTGTGTGTGTGTGTTTGTGTGCCAAGGGTTTCCAAGGGTGTCCGGAAAGGACCCTGAACTCTGGCAATAAATTTAAACAAAACCAATTTCGGGTCGCAAAAAGTTTGTCACCCAACAGAAAGGGACTTTGAACAGGGCTATGAATTATTGAGCTGATTGCAGGACACCAAAAGTAAATACCACTCTACAAAGAGGAGAAATACAAAATACCATACCTGAAAAATCGAAATGGTCAAAACAAAAGAAATATGTTATATTAAAATGCCATAGCTTTTGCTTTAAATTTAACTTGGTTTGATTGCATGCACTGAAAGAATGGCAGATTCAGATTTTTTTTCTTTCGCGAACTTCAATTGTCATTTTGTACTTCCTTTATTTTGTCCCTGCAAAAGGTTACCTTTCAAATATCAAGTTTAGCCGTTTTTTTGTTTTAGTCGCACATTTTTCTGTTTGTGATTTAAAAGAAAGGTCAAAGGCGTCAGGATACTGAATGCTGTCTCCGACATTCTGGGCGAATTTGTCACTTTTTATTTGCCCCAGCGTTGCGTATACGCAATGTAGGAGGTGCAGCAATGGCTGCTCAGGACAGCAAAGGAAAGTCAGCGAGCAAATGGCAAGGAAAATTCTACATGCATGTACAGTATAACCTATAATATTTTTTGAATAAAAAAGGATATAATCTAAAGCACAAAAATTGTTTTCTTTAGTTAAATTTAAATTAATTACGAGAAAGATATTTTTTCCTATATCAAATATTAATATGATTCGTTCACACAAGTGCTCAATATATTTTTATTAATATCCACTAGAATATTATCAAAGCCTTTAAATAATGGCAAGTTAAGTGAAATAATTTTAAGCTGATATTACTAAATAGTTGATAGTTATAATGTGTAAACTGCAGTTTATTGTTGTAGTAGTTTTATAATATTTATCCCAATTTTTGTAATAAAATGTTGGTTTTTTAAGCTATTCTGAAGTAGTTATAGTGGAGGCTCCACTGTACTTGCTCGGCGGGAGAGGGCTTACAAAGGAAATGTGCGTGGCAAGCGTGTGTCTAAGCTGCGGCACGTTTCGCAGAGAGCTCTAACTAGCAGGAGTCCGTGCCCCTCGTGCCGCCTTTGTGTGTGGAAGTGCGAGGCTGCCAAATCAGCAAGGCAAAGCAATCGCAGGCACTGAACGCTGTAGACAACCATAAAACGCCTGGCAAAGGTCACGAACACAACCTTTTAGCTGCTATTTCAGTGCAAAAATGTATTTTCCCTCGCTCGCTTGGGGCTCCCTCCCACTTCCACTTCCTCCCTCCTCCCAGCACTTTCCACCACCCCCGCGCCCGTTTCCCGAGCCACGCATCAGCGATTTTCACTCACCACTGATAGTTGGCACCGCACCGGAGAAAGCAGAGAAAGCGGCGAAAGTGAAAAGTGGAGGCGTGGGCCGATGTGAAGGTGAAGTGCCTCCGAAAAGTAGCTGGCAACTCTGCCCAAGGACGCAGCTCGCGAGCCATTTTAAAGCGAAGGAAAGACCCGCTTCGAAGGATTCATTCCTCATCCCATCCTCATCATTGATTAGCCGCGCTCTGGGATCTGAGATCTCAAAGGGACAGACGACATAAAAGATATTTTAAGATTGGCTTTTTCGGGGTAAAAATACAGCGCTATTTTGTGGTACTTTATTTGACAACGAACTGGGAAATTTAAATTTTGTGAGCCATATGTGTTACTAAAAATAGCTAGTAAGCATACAACTGTTGTTCAGCATAAATACGTTAAGGTTAAATATTATATTAAAGATATTACCAATCAAGTATATAAAAAATACATAAAGAATTTTCCTCAAAAATATAGTTTACTTATGGGAAGGATATGCTCGAGGTATGTCAGTGTATTTCAGGATACGGAACATTGATCAGCTAATCCCAACTAATGAAAACCCGTTCAAACGTTAAATTGGCAACTTTGAGGAGACCCAAAACCACACAACCATATCAAACCAAACCTTAAATTACCGATTTTAAAGCTCCAACACAGATGTCTGTCATTATGAGTTGCCTATATATCTCCTGTGGTTGGGGAAATGGGAATACGTGTCTGGCATTCTCAAGGTTGGATTTTAATGCTTTCTCATCACACCAAAGGCATAATATATGTATTGCAAGATAATGTTGGTAAGCCCTATGCAAATATCCGAATGATAACAACGCACTTCGAACCAAACTACCTTGAAATGCGGCTGGCTGGGTGGGTGGTTTGCAAATGGAGAAACGGATATGAAGCCGGGCTTCGGCTTTGCCCTTCATTTGGAATAATATTTAAATAGTTTGGCAAATGCAAAGCCATCAAGTACTATATACTGTGCACTCCGCATACAAACAATATGGGGTGTATAATAAAGCAAAAGAAAAACACGTCTTAACGAGCTATAGTTTCGTGACGAATGAATCTGCTTATACTCAAACTTTTATTTTATTTTTAAATTGCAATTTGTTTATTTTTAATGAAATTAAATTTAGAATTTTGCCTTTTACTAAAAATCTTTTTGGCATGTCTACTTTTATCTGCTGCTTGGTTCATATATAATATTTGTTCTGAAGCGGATTACGTAGTTTTAATGACAAGGCTAAAAAACAAATAGGTACTCCCAAAGACAGGTTTTACACTTTTAGGCTGAAAGCTGTGATACTTAAAATATGTATGCCTCCTTCTATATGACAAACACTATAGAATTTTAAGTGCAACTTTTCAATAATCATTAAAGACGCCAATAGAATCTGCTCGTTTTAAAGCCCACTTCTGGTAGTCGTTTAAAAACTTTTGCGAAAAAATAGTATCCATCTGGCGCTGCTTAAAAGCATCGTCCTGCATTTTCTCTAGGCTGTTGTTTTGGGCCAATTCCAGGGGCATGGTGATCATGGGTAGAAAACCGAACAAGCCGAAAAGACCGTAGGTCTCGCGGCTTCGCAGTTCGTACTGCAGGTCCTCATAGCTGGGAATGTCCTCGAAATTTGAGTACTCTAGCATATCCCTAAAGGCAACGTAGTACAATCTTAACAGATCCTGGCGGCGCTCCTGAAGCAACTCCAGCTTAAGACTGGTGTTAAGAAAAAAATTCAGATCGCATGCCGGACTACCGAAAAAGGATAACTGAAAGTCCAAAAAAATGGCACTTGTGGGAACCTCAGGCTGCGAGGCGTTCTCATAGGCATACATAAAGTTATTGGTCCACAAGTCACCATGGTTGAGCACCACGTATCGATCACCCTTTTTCGGTTTGGCTGCAGCCACACATACGGATCGGAAGTTGTCCATAAGACGCTGTAGATGATGGTTTATATTTTCGAAATCGGGCCAAGCCGCTGAACATTTAATGAGGCCCTTGAGGAAGCCACCAAAAATTTTCTCTGTACTATCGTTCTTCATCACAATGTACTCGCTGAGCATGCCACGGCGATAATGCTTTACAATGCTAGGATCCTGTGTGATTAAAGTCAGATGGTTATTTAAGGTTATTCCAAAATTGTCTTAGTTACCTTCTTGGCCAGCACCATAGATGTGGCATGGAACTTCCCCAACTGCTGAAGGATTAGAGAGGCGTGGTTCCAGTCGAGGCCCGATTCCCTTGAGGCCACCTTGTATCCTTGCGCTTTGAGGTCGCTAAAGACGATTGTCTGGACTGGTGTCTTAACGGAGTGATAGTATCTGTGGCAAGATATTATAAGTCATTATAAACTGTGCAATTTGGCCAGAAACCTACCTAGGTCCAAATACATCTCTATTGCTCAAGATTTCCAAACGGGGCAAGACATCGATGTAAGTCTGCTTTTCCTTGATAAACACACCTGCATCCTGCAAAAGTTGGGTAGCTTTACTGATCGGAATGGCCTTTACGATCAGCGAGAGATGTTCCGCTTCTGCGCTTTCCTCGCCATCGATCCTTTTTGTGAATGTGAGTTCCACCCGATAGATCGCCGAGCAGTAGTTGTCCCCCGGATTGCTGCCCCAGTCCAAGTTTATTTCCTTAAGCGTTACTTTGGACTCCCTCAGACCCTCCTCGAGGGTAACCGTGAAAAACTGTTCGTTGAGATGCTCAGGCACCGGGATCTTATGTTTGTTTTTTATGACCACCATTCTTTTATTTTATCGTCGGAGAAACACTTTGGCCAGACTATTAAATACCAAAGACTATAAAATACTAAGATGCGAAATAAGACTCATACGTATTCCTACACCGCGAGTCTATTCTTAGAGTTCCGTTCCTTTATTTCACTCTCTCTCTAATTTGTTTGCTTTATTATCTGTACTATCATTGCCTTAACGCGGGCCTTTCAAAAGAAACTGATTTGTTGGCGGTGCAGAATTTAGCATTTATATTTCTTCGTGGTAGTTTTAGTTTTTTGGAAAATAGTTCTGCAAAAAGTGTGGAGCTTTTTAAATGACATACAAATACAGAAATTAATGGCATCAAACAATAAGCTTGTTAAGCGTTGAATAATAAAGTGGATTGATATTGATTAGAACTTAAATTAAAATTCAAATGGTTTTGTGGAGGATGCACAAGTATTTTTATTACACAGGTACACAGGAAAAAATGTCGACAAATAATTAATATGCTCGTTCTTATCAAAATATTTCATATTTTTGTAATCTTGCAAAGGGTACTTTTATTAATCAGATTAGGATACTATTGTCAGAACTTTGTAACGCAGTATTCAGCATCACAAAAAAAAGTGACGACTGAATCAGAGACACTATATAGACAATTGGATGAAATATATCAAGTTTTCTTGATTTTCAAATTATAATCATCCATTTCATTGATTAAAATGTAGTGCTTGTAACATGTTAGTCTCATTTCAATTCCTTATATTTGCAAGGTTATTTGCTAATAGGTGCGCTTCGTCACTATGTGGACGGCCATTTACAGTGATGTGCTCGTGTTTGCCTTCTTGTGATTTATGCGCCTCTGCACAAATATTTTCTATTCATATTTTTATTTTGGGCTATTTTTGCACGCAACCCAGAGTGTCGCCACGCGCAAATGAATGGAGGAACATATATATAAGACACAATTTCGGTAATAGACAGGACGGCAAGGTGGCGCCAGATTTACGGGAGACAAAATGTGAAATAGAATAGTATACGAAAACAAACCTTTTGCGACACCATAAGCACGAGTTGTAGCCATAAATCTTGCACGAAACAATGAGGGCGACCGAAGTATAGTATCCACAAAACCTTCACCCCATTAAATTGTTTTCACCTGAACCGCAGGCAATTGGATTTGAATGAAACTCAGTATTTTTAGCTCAATCCTAAACGTTTTGTTTGTCGTTTTGGGCGTTACTTTTTATGGCATATATTTCTTTCAAGAAGTACCACCCTTATTTTTTACTCGAGGCGGAAGATGAAAAAGTTGCCTACTTCTAGGCGGTGCTCATAATCGCTTAACTTTATTCCATCTGAATGGGATGGGGGAATGGGAATGGGCATGACAATGGGAAGGGACCTTCCAATAAACGCTTCCGAACTTTGGCCAACGATGTGCGAATGATAGAGTGCGGGTGGTGGGCTGAGTGGGCGCATTCCAGGTGCTGAAGGTTGCTTCTTTCGCCATCTTTGGGACCCTTTTTGGGCTTTGTGTGCAGCGTTCGTTCTGCCATAAAAGTCTCGTAATCATTACGAGCCAGCCAGCTGTTTTCCCTGCCACGCGCAGCATCCGAAACAAAACAAAAACGGCTACTAAAAAAGAAGGAATTCGAAGGAGCCGAGGAAAAGCAGGCAAAAGGAAATGGTGCAAAGAAGAAAATAAGGAAAAAACATTGCTGCCTTTGATGGCTGAGGTTCGTTTCGTTTCGAGCGATTTTGGAGCTTAGCCTTGACTCGCTTACGGCAGACACTGAGAGAAATAAATGAATAACGAGTGAGAACTATCCATACTATTATCTAAAAAAAATTAACTCCGCGCTGGAGCTAGTACAATAGAATAAAATAGTTTTATGAAGTCTTTAGGCTTTATGACACTTGCTTGATTTTTGACAAACTGACTTTGCTTGTCATGCGCTTTTTAAAAAAAATCAATCAGTTAGTCAACAAATAAGATAGTGTCAAATGGTCCTTATCCATCCTATTATTAATTTTTAAAAAAATTTGATTTGCGCAGGAGTAAATACAAGATGACCCATCTAATTACCCTAATTTTATAAGGGAAAATAGATTTATGAAGTCTTGAGGCTTTACGAAACTTGCTTGATTTTTGACAAACGGACTTAATTTGGTTTAAACATATTTCATGTCTTGATTGTCATGAGTATTTAGAATAAATCCAGTCAGTCAGCTGAAAAATAAGATGGTGTCATAAGGTCCTTGAAGACATTGTCAGCCATAACTTAGACCTATGAGATACCAAATTGTTACATAAATAAAATCTTACTTTTAATAGGCGTGTGTCCTCAATATTGTTATATGGAAGCGGTTCTTAGATATTGTGTACTATCCTTTAAAAGAGATGTTTTTATCAAACTAAAGAGGATAAATATGTGTCCAAAGTAAATACCTTTTTTTTTATTTTTTCAGAGTTTGTATGGAAAGCTGATAAGATTTTTTTGGGACAGATACTTTTTCTTGGTGTAGCTGAACGCGCATACGCAATGTGGGCGTGGAGCGCCATCTTGACGACGCCTGTTGTCACTGGCTTGGGCGTCTAATCTTATCTGTTACTTTCGGCTGCTGCTCCTGTGTGTTTGTGTGTATCCGTCTGTATGTGAGTGTGTCCCGGGTCGCCTCCTCAAAGTCATTTAAAATTGTTGTGCACATAAAGTACCAGGCGGGAGGAGCAGGAGCAGATTCAGGACCAGGAGCAGGAGCATTCCTTCCTTTTGCTCTCCTTTACAAACAGCAGAGAATTCCTCCTAATTTGGTCCACGCGACTTTTATGACTTTAGTGCGGCCCCTCTTCACCATTGAATTTTACTTTCTGCAGGGGATTTATCCAGCAAAAGGAAAGAGAAATTTGCTTTCGCTTTGTGATTCGCCATTGATTCATATTTTTATACAATTTATAATGGTTATTCTTGGTAAAGTGCCAGCAGTAAAGGCTATTTTTGGAGCCTAAAGAAATGGGATTACAGATAGTGATTATTTTTTTTTGGAAATATAGAAAGCAGCTACAAGGTATTTCGGGATTTTCTTTAAAAGCATTGGCTTATTAAAGACAGAGAGTAAATGGGAATGGGAAACAAGGAAAATCAGTTGTCCTCGGGCAAATATAGTGACAAAGATACACTGGCTTGGCAGCCGATCAATAATTCAGCCAGAGGGACTTTTCACATTCTTCCATCTAGGACCGCTCCTTCAAAGGAGCTCATGCATTCACACCACTTTACACCTCATTAGACAGAAAAAGCGGTCGGTTCCAGGGAAAGCGAACGGACTGTGTGTTTCTGCGAGTGCAGCCTTTGAAATGCTTAAAAATAACAAAATGAAGGCAACTCGAATCGTTGGGCAATTGATTAATTCGGCGTTAGTAATGCCCTAGCCGCTGGTTTTAGCCAACGAGCGCAGGCTATTTTTATCCCAGATGTGGCAGCTGGGAAATGGGAAATGGGGACGCTCCTAAAAAGTCCATCAGGGGCCACGTCCACCTGTCAAGCAGAACGACACATATGATGTCTCAATGGAAAACTGGGCGACAATGTGAATGGGCCATGGAAATGTGTTTGCCTTACAGCTGAACACTCGAGGCAGTTGTCAATTTCCGACCTCGTCCTTTTGCCCCGAGCCACAGTTTCCTTTTCCTCTTCGATTGCCTGTCTGAGTCTGTCTGAGTGCGGAAAAGTCTTGCACGTGCAAAGCTTCTGGCAGAAAAATCAATTAACTTAAATTAATTCCACGGATCCATTCCAAAAGTTTCCCCTTTCGCATTCCGGGCCCAGCTGTATGTATTCTCCTCCGAAACACCATCATCACCTCACTTCGCCAGCCCTCCTCACATGAGCTTAGCATTGTAAATTTGTTTGCCAGACTTTGGCTAAGCTCATTGGCTGAGAGCTTTGGCTGCTGTAATACCAAATGTTCCGACAATTTAATTTGCATTTTATGCGCCAATCGATTGGATAGACAGGGGAGCCCTGAATTGAGGCTTGGCTCTCGCATATTACGCCGGGGCTTAGGCCACATAGAATCAATTGCCACATGTGGCCTAAGGAAGTGGTAATTGTCGGGGAGAGGGGAAAGCCTTTCAGCCACTCAGTGTGAGATCAAACGCAGCCAAGTACAGTAATAGGCTTTCAAAGGCTGTAGCACAGTAATTATTGAAAGACAATTCGTTCATTCAATTCGAAAAGAACAATTTTCATACATTTTGTATGATGGCTTAATTCCCAAGTGTAAAATTCATATTGCAAATAGAGATTTGTTAAAGCTTTAGAGCTTATAAAAACGATTTGAAAATTAAAATAAATGGTTTAAGTTAATTACTCTTGCTAAATATATTTTAATTTCATTTAATTCCCTTATAAATAATATATTTTAAGCCATACCAACACAATAATTCCCATAAGTCCATGAAAATCAGCTGCAATTGTAATCATTCCCCAATGACAGAAACTGTTACCCCAAATGCGATTCTTTTGGGGCGGCGATTAAAACCGTCAAAGGATGGGTAGTAATTACCTAAAACCCGAGGCCTGTCAACTGCGATATGCACATTTGGTGTCCTGGCCAAATGGCCATTCGAAACCACAACTGCAAACACACTGGATGTGTCAATTATCGTTTCATCAGCCCGTGCAATTACCAAATTTTCCAAATGAATTGATGAATGAAGCCATTGGCATTGGGCAGGGAATGCAAAGAGCATAAATCAACAATCAGCATTTGGTGCGGGTTAAAAACAAAGTTTATCCGACCAGGTGTATCATTAAGAATATTTTCATAATTAATTAAATGCGAGCACCCACCTGAACCTCAGCCTGACCTCCCTTGGAAAATGAAAACGAGCCGGGTGTGGCAGAATTTAATTACGAAAAAGTTTTGCTGATTTTACGTAGAATAATGTATGCAAGCATTCGAGCAATTTCTATTACTTTTCATTTACTCTGCTTCCGCCAAGACAAAACTTTGCAAGTTGTAAAGGCAAAAGGGTGGGAAAGATAAGATTTGAAGAACAAATGGATAAACTATTCTAGCATGTGTGTGGATGTGGATGTGAATGAAATTAAAGTTCCCGACACGTAGGCAAACACATTGTGCACACACATATATGGCGTACTGCATATCCTTTGGATACATTTTGCTCACCAGGCGTGTGCGTGTGGAGCTACAAGTTGTGCATAAATAATTTGCGGCAGCTGCGCCTGATTGACTGACTGCCTGAATGACTGAATGACTGACTGACTCACTGAATTCTGGCCGGACTGAAAACCATTACAGGAATGGGAATGACTTTACTAGGAGCGTGCAACAAATGAAAATCATTGACAAACGCGGAAAAGTTCCCTGTCGCCTTCAAGGACATACAGGATATAAGCCCGAGCAACACCTGACCGGATGAGAAGGCGTTGTTTGATAGGTGGGTGTGGATGTGGGTATGAGGGTGGGGTATGGAGTGTGCGCACGTCATCGGCTTGAGAAAAACCTGCCCTACACTTTTTCCCCCAGCGTCAATCAATTTGGAAAAGTTTAACGAACCTGCGAGGTATGTATGTCAGTTGTGTGTCAGTGTGTTGGGTGAGAATGTGTATACGCACTTTGCCGCCATCATGAGGAAGGACTACTCAAAAAAAGCTTTTCTGAAGTGTTCCGGAATTCAACTTTGGGCGGAAAAGTTCCCAAAGTTATATTGTCGCTTTTTGAAAATGTAGAGTCTACATGTAACTGACATTTCTTTATTTTTTCCTTCTCATCAAGAACGCTTTAAGCTTGGGATAATAACTTATTGGAGGAAGAAACCTTTATCCGAAAAAATAGATAAAAGCTTTAAGGTTAAATTAATGTAGATAGATTGGTTTTATATATCTAAGTTCTAACGGTTTTGAAATATTTTTCAAAGGCCTATGTACCTACGGTACCTGTAAATTTCAGTCAAAAAGCCTATGAAACGATCATTTCTATATTTATTTGTATCTTATTTGTAGCCTATATGATTGAAGAGAGAGTTAAAATTTTTTGCAAACTGCTACAAAATGCTTAAGATCCCCACACTATCTTTAAAAGTTCAAATAAAAAGTCGAAGGATTGGCTTAAATTCTATATTTAATTACTCATTAAGCTCGTAATATAATACTCTGGGACCTAGAGCTGGCATCCTGATACTTACACAACTAAAAAACTAACGACTACCAGCCGTGTTCCTTTTGCAGGACGTGCTTGTAGATGGTAATGGGCACAGGATAGGGCTTCGGCACCGGAATCTTGATCTGCTTAATGACCTCGACGGGATATGGTTTCTCCACCTCTACGGGGTATGGCTTTTCTATGGTGTATGGTATCTTCCGCTCGGTTATTTCGGGCACTATTTTGTAGACCGGAACTTGTATCTCCTGTTGGACGGGCACGTGAACGGCATACGGTTCTGGAATCTGCAGCCGGATCACGTTGGGCACCTGAACGGCCACCGGATGCGGAATGGGCAGCGGAATCTTCTCGATCACGTGGACAGGCACATGTTTCGAGATCTCCGAATATGTGGTGGGTGTGTGATGATGAAAGTGGCCGCCATCGCCTCCTCCACCGCTTCCTCCTGATCCACTGCCTCCTCCTCCACTTCCGCCGTAGCCCCCGTAACCACCGTAACTCTCACCATATCCCTCGCCACTGTGCTCCGAGGCGCAAATCAGCTGTACACTGCAAATCAGTAGCTAGAGAGGATGCCACAGATGAATTTCGGATCGATGATGATCTATATTCTCCTCAGGAACTTACTAATATCCACATCTTGTTAATTTCCGTAGCTACCTGGCCGGATCTCTGTGCAGCAATGCGAATGGTAGCCATCTGTCCGCTGGCTTTTATAGCCGGCCCAAAAGTGAAAGATTTGCAATTGGGCCTAGGACGGCCAGTTGATGTAACCATAACATTGAAATAGAAAGTATTGCCTTACCACTCGGCTCGCATAATTTCCATTGTGCGCTTTTCCAGGGAAATGTTATATCAACAAATTGGGTTCAACTGGGTATCAAGTGGTTCGAGTGAGCGGACATGGTCCATTCCGTCGCGGCTCGCTTTAGGGTTAAGGTTGTTACACGTACTTGAGTTCTGCCGCCGTTTCCGTCAACCGTGGTCATGGCCGTTGCCGTTGCAGCTGCAAAAGTGATAGTCACTTGAGCCAGCAACCTGCAACTTGCAACATGCAACATGCAACTGCTGATGCTGCTACTGCAGCTCCAGGCGGTCGGGCAACTTTTAATCAGCGACCGAGATTGGCGCAGACAATGAATAGGAAGCAAAAAACTGGTCGGGCGTGTCGCTCGTTAACTTTGGCCAGGTATCGATTGGAAATCATGACACTAAATGCGGTTACACTTTGGCTTTATATGTTGATTTATTTTTACAAAATTTGCCTGTCGGTTATGCATTAGAAAAAGCTTACATTCTGCAGGGACATAACTGAACTATCTAACTAATCGTGGCGCACTTAGAACTACGACATTACATTGGCCTCGGCTTCCGGTTCATCTCCCCAGTCCCAGTCGTTAAAGGAGTCCTGAAAAATTGATCATTTAAATGATTATTATCAAAATTTATTGAAGAATATTAAGAATAATGTATGGTCTCATGATGTAGTATTTAAAATTTAAGATAGAACCCAAGAGTCACTGTCTTGTGAACCTACAATTTATATAAAATCGACTGACTACATTTTAAGATCCTAAGAACGACTCTACCTTTAATAGGATTTAAAATGGTATTATAAACTAATGTTGTTTTACTTGATGATAGATTTCTCAAATTCATGTTATCTTTGGTTATCCAGCTATATTGCTGTATCGGTTAAACTTCGTTTAAATAGAGGCAATGTTCTTTTTTAAAGCTTTATCTGCCAGAAAGCAATATAGAACCTTAACATGGCATTAAGAAATCGGTCCTCAGCAGCTTAAATTTAATTATGTACATGTGGGCTGACAGTTATCGATAATATTCGAATATACTTTTCCTTCTTCTATTCAACTTACATAGTCATCCAGATCGTACTTCTCCTCTGGCAGAGCCTGTGGAGAGCAGGCCATGTAGGAGACTCCCGTGTTGTGGGCGGAACACTCGCAGGTCTGGCTCTGGATGGGCGTGGCACTGAGGGCGACACGCTTGGCGAAAATGGTGGCGAATCGCTTGATGGGGTACTTCCGCTCCGGCTGTAGCTTGCGGGCACTGAACACTGATCCCTGGGTCTCCACAGCGAGCGTTGTGCAGATCCCCAGATTGCTCTTGGGAATGTGCGTCGTGTTGCGGCTATCCGCATCGCCCTCGGGGAATCGCTTAGAGTAAACCATCTTACTGTCCAAGCCGAAGAAGTGACGTAGCTTTTTGTTGCGCTCAAAGTCAAACTCCGTGTCCGCCAGGATGTGCAGGTTAATACCTTCCTCTAACATATATTGCAGGATGGAGGTGTAGTCGAAACGCATATCCCTGGCCGCACACTTGCTGCAGGACAGCAGGACGAAGGTCTTCGAAACGCCCGGACGGAAGTTTAATTTGGCAGCAGTGGAAATGGCCATCAGGATGTCGTTGCTGCTGCCATTTCCGGTGTTGATGTGGCCAAAATAGTCAGCAAGTTGATCCGGCTTAGAGGTGAACTCGTTGTGTTCGTATATAACACTCCTGGGCTTGTCGTATGGAGCAACGCCTCCAAAGGCCACCACAGCATATCTAGGGGTTTTCAAATTTTAAAAACATTCAAGTTAAAATAAATTTTGATAAACCCACCGATTATTCGTTAGCTTAGCGGCCTGCAGCTGTTCTTCAATGCTGCTAACCACTGTCATGATGTTTTTGGACGTCTTCAGATTAGCATTGCAATCTTTGGCCTCTACGATGAAGACCACATCGCTGCTCCTGGGAATCTCAGGGCCTGATAGCTCCATGAAAGTGCCCTCAGGGACATAGGAACCATTTGACAGTTGGCAGCTTAAATAGTTGTAAATTTAATAATGGATGTTATCTTCAATAGATCTTCTAACTTACAACACACACTGAGTGGGCACCCGCATGGGAACCTTTAGAGCTGTACAGGCCTCGATGTAAGCCAAAGCTGCTGAACAGGCACCCTTGACAGCCGGATGTCCTTTACGAATTGGTGGCGATTTCATGCCCAAGTCCAGACACATCTCGTAGAAGGGACTGGGATCGATAACTGCACTACAGGTGGCAAGCATGCCAGTACGGAAGAAGCTGGTGCAGGTGTCACTGACCTCCTTGCTAACCTCCTGCGTCTGGGCCAACTTGGTCTGCCTGCATTTCTTCAGGCTCCACGAATCCGTGAACTGCTGCGTCTCATTGGAGATCACGCTATTGGACATGGTGTACTCGTCGAAGGGCTCGTTGTTCAGGGTTCCCAGCAATCCAGCTGTCCTGGCGAAGTACCATCCACTCACCTCGAACCAACACAGATCGAACTGAACGTTGCAGTGCAGACTGAACTCGGTATCCGAGGTGATCGACAGTACATCCAGATCTCTATGGATGTTCACAGCACCCAGTTTAAGTGGCAAGATCGGTTGTGGATTGCCATTGATGCTTATGTGCTGGTTATAATATTAATTGTTAGTTAATAATTAATAATAGATTAAGTTAATTGACTTACATCTGTGCCCAGATCAATTTCAATTAGTTGATCATTGGCAATGAAGCTCAGTTTGCGAGTAAGTCCTTGGCCAGCCAAAGGCTTGGTCTGTAAATTAAGATTTAATCAAGGGATTAAGGTAAATTTTGTAAAACCTACTGCTGGTTCCAAAAGTAAAGTAAAGTTTCGCTTAAAGAAGTCGTGGGCCAGGAGGTAGCTGCATTGGGCATTAGGTCGTCCATTTCCGAACTCGTCAAAGTTAAGGTTTAGACCCACAAAGCGCTGATCAAAGGTCATATAGTGCCGCGAGTCAATAAGCAAGGCGCGAGCTGAAAAATAAAATAAAAGAATATATAGAAAAAATATAAAGGTTAACCTTCCTTAACTTACAGTAGTATGGTGGCAGCCAGGTCTTGGGATCCAGATGGGTACGCATATTGTACAGCTTCATGACGATCGAGGAGTTGGTCTCACTAAAGAAACTCTGCGCCTTGGCCAGCACCTGGTATTCGGGAATCTCCTCGAACTTGGGCGTTTCGTTGAAAGCGTGCCAGGACATGGGCAACTTCTGCTCAAGATCGATAATACCCACTTCCGGGTCAAAAACGAACTTGGTCTTGGCTTCCCTGTACATGTCGGCGGTTTCCAAAGCATTCATGGCGTAGTTGCGGAACTTGTTCCTCAATAGTCCGTAAACCTGATGAAGACGATGCTCCAGCTGCAGTTCATCGGCAACCCAATCAACCTTGGCCATAACTTCGTAGTACTTTTGCACCATGATCTGAACTTGATCGATTTTTTCTAGTTCTTTGATTTCCTGCCAGATTTCGGTAAGAACCTCATTTAATTCCGCGCCGAAGGGTACCAGCTTGAAGTACTTCTCCTTGACAAAATTCCAAGCCAGCGTTGAGTACTTCTTGATGTTGGTAATGGCATCGTTAGCCTTGAAGTCCCGGTACAGACGTTCCGCATCAGCCGTAAAACTGGATACCTTGTTAAAGTATGGGGACTCGGCCAGTTCGTTGGTACGCTTGTAGATAAAATCAAACACCTCTTTGCTGAGATTCCAAGCAGTGGTCTCTATAAAGCTGATCATCTTGAAGAGATGCGGCTCGAATCGCTTCAGGACTGCCTTCCAGTGATTCTCCGCTAAGGTCCAAGTTTTGTGCCACAGGTTTTCGATGTATTTGATGAACTTTATGTGCAAGTCTTTGACAAAACTGTCGTACTTCGCAATGCCCTTCTCTAGTAGACCCGATATATAGGTGAGACTCTCGCCGTGGAAGAATCGGGACACCGCATCCAGAAGGTTGTTATATGTGGTCTTAATGGTATCGATGAGCCATACAATGCTGTTGCGTAGAGCTTTTCCAGAATCTCCCATCGCCTGCCACAGTTCCGAGAAGATCTTCGGAAGCGATTCGATGTGATCCCTGATTGCCAGCTCATCCAGGATAGTCAATGTGAAGTTAACCACGTTCTTGATATAAAAGTCGTTGGCTTCATACGACTGATTCACAAATTGACGCAGGTCGGCGAGATCCTCCTCCAAAACACTCAAATGTCCAATGTCATCGATGAAATCCTTATTGTACTCCTTGGCCGTGTTCCATACCACGCCCATTGACTCTGTAGTTTCCGTGTAGATAGACTTGATCCAGAAATCGATTCCCTCTGAGAAGGAGCTGTAGACAGATTTACCCACTGATTGGATTTTCTCGCGAACTTCTTGTCGGATCGATGGGCGCCAGTGGAATCGACCAGTAATTAGTCGGGAGTGATTCATCTTGAGGTACGAACTGACATCGATCACTCGGATCTCCTCGTAGTTGCGCCAGACGTCCAGGAAGGCACTTCGTGAGTCCGGAATGTAACCCACCATTTGAAGGTTCTGGCTGGCATCCTCCGTCAAGTTGAAATCCATGCGGGCATAGCGCTCTAAGACGTCCGCGTATATATAACCCGAGTGGTTTGTATCAGGAGTATCCCAGATTGTGGCGTTCAAACCGTAAATGGGATACCGGATGGTGGGAAGCAGGTGTAGTCGCACCGTGTGGAATGGCGACCGGCGTTCGTATTCCACTTCCCGCTTATTCACATCGAGCAGGGCCAGGAACTTTCCGTATCTCGCTGGGAATATATCTCGTTTGTAGTGGGCTGTGGATTCCGTCTTATAGTAGGAGTTCCTCGCCGCCAGGGTTCCATTGAGCTGGACATCCAGTTCGGAAGCTCGATGCTTGCCGTACACCTGGAAGGTGTAATTGGTGTGGCCCAGTTCACTGTATCGATCCGTTAGCTGGGCACCCAGCTCAATAAGTTGGTCAGGATATTCCGAATAGTCGATGGTCAAGTGGGTCTTCAGCAGATCGCGCAATCCACGGTAGTACGTTGCCTTGCAGTTGATATCCTTCTCAAGGAGAGGATGTGCCACCGTTAGTGCAATACTGCGATGCTCTCGATCTCCACGACGCAAAGGTTCCGCATTCCATTGCAGGTTGCTGCGAATTTCCTTGGGCTGTTCGGCATAGTTGCCACCTAGCCATTGGAAGGATAGGTCCGAGTTGAAGTGGGTGTCCGTCAAGTAGTACTGGCCCGAGGAGGACAGATTGCGCTTTGGATAAAAGATATCCAGTGCAAAGCTCTGGGACTCGTTGCCAACCTTCGTAGACGGGTAAGGTTAAGAAAATTAGTAACTATTTTAATAAAGTTATCATATCTCTTACTCACCTTGCTAAAGTTACCCAACTCTAGGTTGTATCCTATCCAGGCGGTCTCCGACAGCTCCAACTTGGTGTGTTGCCTCACCACCTCGGGGCTGACTTCCTCGTATTTGGTGCTCAGAACTACGGCGCGATTAGGATGAATAGCCACCACCTTGAAGTCCTGGGCACTAATAGTGGTTCGTGAATGTAGCTCTCCGGTGAGGTTAAAGTTCTTTGTGTTTCTCAGCTCGAACACCTCGAAGTGCTTCACGTCCTGAGTTCCCGCTGGGTCGCTGGAGTCCCTGGTGCTAACATAGTGAATTCCCAGAGGTTTTACTTCGTTCTCCAGTGAGATATCCGTGGTCTCCTTGTAGATCGGATGCTTCTGCTGCTCCACCCTATTATACGTGCCATGCAAAACCTGTCTCTCGTTGTAGAGGACCTTGACATCTCCTTGATTCTTATTGCGCAGCTTTTGCAAGTTATAAGACATATCCGCTCGATGCCTCGTGGTCAATGGAACTTCAACCTCCAAGTTGCCATTTATTTTATGGTTGGCATTGGTGCTGTCGCTTTCGTATTGGCTGTTAAACTTGAAGTAGGCGGAATCCTTGGGCCAATAGCAGCGGCAGTATCGATAGCTCTTTCCGCTGCAAAAATTAGCAGAAACCATTAGTAAATAGGATATTGCTGGACTATATCTTCTAAATATATACTCACTTTTTGGTGGTGAAATCAAAGTCAGTCTTGAACCAACTGACATTGAGGAAGGATGGCATTGTGCTGTTGAAGTTTCCATGCATATTGCTGAGCGAACTGAAGGACACATCCAGATCTGTGATTCGACGACTGGCCGGATAGTCCAAAGCGCACACCACATTGTGGTAATCAGCATTTTCCTTATCATAGTGTCCGGTTAGGGCAAAGGTGTGCTCATCCTTGAACTGGGGTGTGATCATCCTGGCAGAGAACTCTCTCCGAGCTCCTGGCTTCCGCAGCAGCTCAACATCTCCCTCCACAACAGACAGGCTCTTCAGGTTACCCCACTCGACGTGACCCAAGCCCTTTAGATTATCGGTTGTATTTCGATAAGAAACTCGGGACAGAAGCTTGTTCTGCGTCTCCAAGCCCTCATAGCTGGCCTCGAGGACAAAATCTGGTTCGATAAACTGTTTGGTAATCACATTGCCCTGATAGCTAGCACTAAGCTGGTGGCGACCTCCGACAGGTAATGGCAGCTCGGTGATAACTTTAAAGTCGAAGTCATCAGCAGATTTATAGTGCACATTACCGTTCACATCCAGATTCCACTTGGAATCGACGCTCAAGCGACTTCCAGCTTGTAACTGCCTATAGGTTTGTCCTGGGTTCAGGTACTTGGCACTGGCGTGAACGATTCTCGGCTGAGCGCTTGGTCTTTCCAAGTAGCTCTCCAGCACCAGTTGCAGATTCTCGGCCAGAACCCAAGACCACAGGCAACTACCACGTCCGATATACTGACCGATCTTATATTCGCCCGCTAACTTGCCGCCTTCACTGCCAAAGCCCACATCCGAGTGGAGGTGCACTGAATCGATGCCGAGGGTCTTCCAAGGAGTCTCCAAATTCAGGTCACCCACCAGAGAACCCTTGGAGTTGCGCTTCAGATTGCCATTAAAGTTAATTCGAGCGATTTCAGGCTCCGTGCTTTCCACGAGAACAGAGAAATCCATGGCTCCAGTGCTTTCACTGATACTGTAACCTCCCGAGATTTGGCACATCTTGCCATCCTCAATGGCGCTAAAGGAGAAGCCAATCTTCTTCGGTCCCGTCTCGTGGATATTAAGCTCAATCACACCATCTCTTCCTCCCGCTTTCGGCTGCACCCTCAAAGTGGCATCGATGGGCAGACTGTTGGACATACGAACAGCTCCTGTGATGCCATATGTTGCCATGTTCCTGTACAGGAACCCTGAGACATCATAGCGCTCAGCATCGCGAGGGTTTTTAGCGACAGTACCATGCATGGAAATGTTCCGGAAGTTTTTCAGAGGAGTCCACACCTCAATGTTAAAGACATCTTTCTTTTTGTTGGCACGAGTTCCGTAGGATATGCTCTGGCCACTCTGGCTCAGGAAGCTTAGATCAAAATTGAGCTGGGGATTTTGACCCTTGGTAACCAAAATTGAAGTGGACGCCAGTTGAAGAGGTAGCATGGTGGTTCTGATCTTTCCATTAGCATTAACAATGTAAGAGGGATCGGTGTGCCAGTCTGTAGTAATGTAAAGCTGTTTGGGGAATACAATTAATGTTTTATTCCAATCATGGACCCACTTTGGAGGTTACCTGGTTCAGTGTTCCATTGTCGGTGACCTCGAAGCGAATGTCTATGGTATTATCCACGGCTGAAAAGTCTTTTTTGAAGTACACCAGGCAGGCATAGTGCGGAATAACGTCCGTTTCCAACAGAAGACCCACTGAGGTTTCCAAGAAATTGTCCTCGTTCTAAAATTCAGGTATGGTAAGTTAGTTATAACAGACTTTGAAATGTGAAAATAATACTAACCTCTACGGAAGCGGCCATCGAGAGAAGTGTGTGGGCCGTTACTGCGCTGATGTTACCCTTATAGGCATTATCGTCCATTTCCAGACGTCCATGAATGTCAATTTCGTGAAGCAGTTCGTATGGTGTGATGAGCTTGAGCTGTACATCATGCGCCTTGGGTTTCACATTGTCCTGCAGTGTGGTGTAGTTAAACTCAAATCCCAGTTCCTTCACCTGATCCTTGGCATCGTTGACTGTGAACTTGATGCGCTCATAGAATGCGTTGAAGTCTAAGTTGGTGTGGTACTCCACTATTGACTTAATGTCCTTAGCAACGGCAAACGGTGTTGTTACAGTCAGCAGATTGTGCACATTTATGTAGTCCGGGAAGTGGAGGCGATCCTTGAATTCCAGTTTTCCCTGAGGCAGGTGCACATGACCCACAACCAGGTAGAAGTCAATGATCTCCTGAATGTCCACATTACCCAAAATAGTGGGCCACAAGAGAGTGTCCACCTGGAAGTCTGTGAAGTATGAGAAGTACTCCTCATCTGGATCGGGCTTATAATCCGTTTCGACATTCAGTGGCTTGAAGTCCGCATCGTAGAGCATCTCCAACTCCATTTTGTTACTACCCAGCTTATTGACCAAGTCCGACTTTGGTTTTCCATTGATCTTCACACCTAGCTTATAATTGGACAGTTTTCCATGCAACTGGAAGATGAACTCTTCCCTCTTCAGCAGCTGGACAATGAATCCGTTTTCCTCGAAGCCAGCAAGTGGGGTGAACACCACATAAGAATACTCAAAGTCAGTTATATTATCCATGTGCCATACGCCCGTGAATCCCAGTGTGGCATTGTTCCACAAGCCGCGCATATCAACGCGTTCCGGATTAAACTGGGCGAATAAGGCCGCCTGTTGGAAACTCTCGACGGGTGTGGCCAGGCTCAGCTTGACATCAAAGTTTAGAAGATTCTTTATGTCCGCCAAGGCCTCCACTCCAAGAGCAGCCGTAGGAGCTCTTACCTCAGCAACCGCATGACGTTTCTTTTCGTTTAGCCCAAAGCGAGCGTTGATAGTGCGGAATTTCTCCAAGGGAGTGGTGATATTAATGGTTAACATGTTGTCCGTGAACTTCTTGACATAACCGTCCATGGTCAAAGTGAACTCCCGAACATCAAAGTTAAGTGCAGCTGCTCCGCTAACCACTCGCTGATCGCTGAGCGAGAATTGGGCCACCAGACCACCCTTTTCATAACCCTTGAATGGACTAACCAGATGCACTAGGCCTGAAACATTGTGGTAGCGTTGGTTCTTTTCAATCTCCCAACTGGAGTCCATGCTGTATGTGTTGAAGGTATTGTTCTGTCCACTGTATCCCAGATAAAGTTCCGTGTCCACCTTCTTGGCATCCAGCCAATGGATCACCTTCACATTGATCGTAGGAATATCTCGGATGGTGCTGTTGATGCCGAAGCGAACATCAAAGCTCACCAGCTGATCGTTGATGTCGTAGTCGCTCTTGTAGCCCACCTGCAGCTTCTGATCATCTGCCCAGAAGAGCGTGGAGTTGATTAGGATCAGGTTGTGCAGGCTATAGACTCCGGCATTCAGGCTGTTGGTGCGCCATCCATCGAAAGGTGTCCTCAGTTCGGCTTTCACCCAGTTGTGGAGAGTCTGGCCAGGTAGAATACCCGCGTCGTACTCAAACTCGATCACCTCGTTGATGCTCCAGGAGGCGTGAGCCTTGCCATAGTACTTGGGTCCTCCGGTAAAGGAGTTAAAGCCGAAGTTGATGGTGCGCTCCGGATAGGTGACCATCACGTTTCCATCGTAATGCTTTGATCCTGGGCAATTGTATTCTGCAAGCAGGCCTAATCTCTGGCTGGGATCACGATTTGCATCCCACTTGAGTTCTAGGGAGAGCTCCTTTCTCTTGTCAACGTTCAGCAGGCCAACCTTAATGTGCACATCACGTATTCTAAAGGTTTTGAAAAGGAATAAGCATTCGAACTTTTCTAAGGGTTGATTTAGTCTTACTTATCTATGTGGAATTCCAGCTGCAGGAGCTTTGGCTGCTCCGACAACAATTTGGCATTGACCCAGTAGTCACGTTCTTTCACCTTCAGTCGTACCTCTGCATTGGAGTTGCGATTGTGGGCGTTTGCTGCATACTGTATTGTCAGGCCGTATGGATCCTGGTCGTATTTGGCCTGAATATCGTAGAAGATCAGTAGCTGGTTCCGGCGGTACACAATGTTGAGGGAGGTTATGTTGAAGGATGGACTTTCCACAATCATCTTTAAGTGGTGTAGGGCCTGTACCCGTGAGCTGCGGTCCTTGTAGTTAGCCTTTAACGCAACTGAGTGTCCAGTAAACCAGGAACCATTGATGAAGATCTATAAGGTTATGCAATAACAGTCGGTAATAACGTAGATATTTTAGATAAAAGCTAATCCTTACGATGTAGTCCTTGGTGGCTTTCTCATTGACTTTTAAGCTGGCTGTACATGAATTAAACTCTGGTACAGTCACGTTCATATAGGCATCAATGGCAAACAAGTTTCGTCTTGGCAAATGCACGGAAAACAGACCCGTGATCTCCTTGTCAGGAGCGTACTTTAGTCCCACGATTACATTGTGCTCGGTTCCGTTCTTGATGCGTTCTTCGTGACTTGAAATAATAAGTATTTTTAAAATATGACAACGAAAATCGGTAAGGAATATATACTCACTTAACCAAAATTCGGTAATCTATCTTTGACCTAGGCAGCTTAAGTTCCAGACTTGCCCTCGTGCGTGATCCCTCCAAAACAGAATCTTCTGAGTGGGATCTTGCAAAGACCAAGCGAAGAAGACTTGTGTAGTTGGGATTTACATAGTCCGGTGCATTATTGTACGTGATCATGCCTTCTGTGTGGCCCTGCAGGCTAAGCCAAGTTGAATCCGACGCAAAGTTCAGCTTGGGATATGCCGAGGTCTGGAGTTTCATGTTTCCTCGGTACTCAGTCTTGGTTTTGTCTCCATTATTGACCAACTTGCCGGCAAAGTTAATCTCCTCGATTTTATTAGCTTGGAACTACGACATATAGGGGTATTCATTTAAAAAGTGTTCAAATAACATTAGTTAACTTACTTACCCTGTACTTAACGGTCATGTTGGTGGAGGTTGTTATCTCGCTTTGAACGACGTTGCCCTTGATCACAGCTTGCAGCTTCTTGGTCTCAAAGGAGAGATCCACGTCGTGTTGCTTGATGCCATTCTTTTCATTAACCTTCACAGTGCCCGCCAGTCCGGTAATATTGACCCCATTAATAGCTAGTAACATGCGAGGATTGTAGATCCAGGCGGTGAAGTCCTGGTGCCTTCGCAGTTCCATGCCCAGGTCCAGGGATCGATTTCCATTCGTATCAAGGTAAACATCCAAACGACGGAAGTCTGGATTTCCATCATAGCTGCACCCAGCGGAAACGCGATTAGGTCCATTCACGAAAGCCACGGACGCGTTGAAGGCATCGGGTACCTTGGTCACATTGGCGACTAGAACTCGAGGTACCTTTGAGTCTGGTGTGGTAAACACCAGCGAGAAGTTGTTGTTCTCATCACGCTGATCCCACTTGTACTCGAACACATACTTCTTGGCACTTAGATCGGATTTCTTAAGGATCAAGCTGAAGTTGAGAGGCCCTGCTAGCAGGAGGCTTGGGTAAACATCGGTGGCGTTACTCAGATCCGGGACACTGTAGTGGGAGCACATCTGCAATCCGATGGCCTGGTCGAGAACAGGCCAAGTGCATGTGGAGTTGGCACTTCTCTTGGCAATGCCCGCCTGAGGCAGTTCCCCATCACGCTTTTTAACCATCAGCTCCGATCGGACGCTGAAAATCTCGTTCTGATCCTGGGGAAGATCAAAGGAGAACGAGACCAGATTGCGACCTCGTACCTTCAGCTTGGCCACCAGCTCCGAGTTCGAATACAGGTTGCTCTTCACCTTGATGCCCGATTGATCCCAGAACATGTCTGTCTGCATGGTGGTGATCACATCCACGGACACCGAGGGCTTAAACCGACCCTGGACATCAAAGTGCCAATCGGTGGGTGGGTCCATTTCATCAAGATTACCGCTGATACGCAGGTCCACGGAAGAAGCTCCATAGGCATGGATAGCTAATGGAAGTCCGACTGCTAGGGGTACTGTATAGGAGGCATCCAAAAAGACTCGCGAGTCTGTGTGCTTGAACTCCTTGCCGGAAAGCACATTCTTAGCCTGCTGGAAGGGATTGAATTGGGCGGCCAGGGCCATCACCTCCAGCATGGACTCCACGTTGTAGTATCGCAGATCGTTGCCAAAGATCCGAAGACCGAACTGTGCCCGGGGGTTATTATAATCGTACTTCAGCTTGTAGCCTAGATTGTCCACATTGCGATCAATTTCTTGTTTGCGAGCGGTAGTTACGTCCCGCTTGTGTCGCTTGGTCCCCTCCAGAGACTCCTCGAAGTCGTAGTCCTCCTCCTCCTCCTGCTCATAGGCATCGGCGGATTGCTGGGCTTTCCTCTTTAGTCGCAGATTATCCAAACTGAGCAGATTTTCAAGAGTGTCATCTTCCTCGGCACTTTCGTTTCCCAGCCAGCGATTGAGGAAGGACAGCTTCTTGCGCAGCAGCTCACCGCTCAAAGGACCCTTAGGACCAAAGGCATTGGCCGCCAACTCCTCTAGTCCTTCAGCCCGGGCAGTCAACTCAAAGAAGTTCACCGACTGACCAAAGAGATCGGCGGTGAAGTTCAGGCTGGCAATTCGCGGCAAGTAGGAATCAGTGCCAAAGATGAGATTCGCATCGGTGGTGGTTCCGAAGTTGTATTCGTCGAAGAACAAACTGTGCTCGTAGTTTCTAGAGAACTTGCGAATATCCATCTTGAAGCGTTCTGACAATTCATCATTCAACAACAGACCCTGGGCCTCAATTCGAACGGGGGAATTGGACTTGGCCAGGTTAGTCAGATGCGACCACACGAAGGAGCCAACCTGGTTGATTTGTTCATGCTCCAGGATTGATTTTATCGTCCCTATGGATATGTAGTCGGGACACCTCATGGCCTGCAGGTAACTGTATATACGTAGCTCCGAGTTCAAAGTGTAGTTGGCATAGCTGTCCAAGAAGAAACTTCGATAACGAGGACAGTCCACCCGACGGAAAGCCAAGATACCCTGTAGGCGAATATCCACTGGGGCTGCATCTTCCCGAATAATCCACTGTAGTTGCTCAGCAAAAGCAGGTGAAACCACTCCAATGTTACCCAACCCTTTGAGCAAAATCACCATACGCTCGCGGATGCGTCGCTCTCCCTTGAAGAGGTTGTACAAACTTAGGAACTCGGTCTCCAGAAGATTAATGATCTGCTGTATTCGGAGGTTCTCCTCGCAGACATCGTGGTGTATGCAAAAGCTGTGCACCACCGCCGTGGCTCCCAAGGTGTATTCCGGATCCAGTCTGTTTTTGGCGTACTCGAGGATTGTATAGAAGGTTTCCAGGGTCTCCTCGTCGGGACGTGTGATGAAGGACAAGGACCTCATCCAGCTGTAAGCCATCTGCTTGGTCAACTTTTCGTTGACGATCTGATCCCGCATTACCTTGTACGAGGCAGTGCTGCCAATGTAGGGCAGGGACTCCAATACATGGTTTCTGCAGAGTAAGAATTTGAGGTAATTAAACAAATTTCAAACCCATAATGAACACAAATTCTTTAGTTTACTCACTTGCCCTGTTCGCAGGTACTGGCTGATCGCTGAAGCAACACACTTAAAGTCTTGTAGTCGAGACTCTTGGAGGTCTGCAGGAAGTTGGTGAATACATCGATGAACTCGCGCTTGATATTGGGGAAGCCAACGGCGCACATTTGCACCAAAAGTTCTCGGGCAGCCTTAATCTGATCGTGCGAGGGCTTTACGGCAGGCGTATGATCGAAGACTAGGGTGGCACGTCTTTCGACCATCTCAGGATCTGCACAAGAATGAAGTTTATATACATAATTAGAAAGTCATTTTGCAATCACATACTTTGTTCTAAGAACTCTCCGGCGCTGTAAGGCTCCTCCCCCTTGAGCTTCAAACGACTTTGACTGGTGGTCAGGGCACCAGAACTGGCATTGGAGAACGGAACCAGTAGATGTGTCTCCAGACAACTGATCTCGCGATAGACATTATTATCAATGGTCAGCTGGAAGCCGAAAGTAAATCCCATTAGTTATTAGGTATTTTACAGAGTGTTCCTTGGACAAAGAATTTTACTCACATTACAGTGACTCTGGGACTTCAGGATGGGCCAAATGGTCTTGTCATCTCGGAAAGTGTACGGTGTGGTCTGCAGCACTGAGTGGGTGGCGTAGCGCTGTCGGCAGGAATTGATGTCCTTCGTCTTGCGAATCTTGACATACACACTGTCGGTATCTTCCAGGGCGTATTGCACCTGGCACTGACCGGACACATCCGTTTCCGTTGTGTTGGAATCAACGTCAAATCGCATCATGGTGTTCTGGAAGGCTGACAGGATGCCCTTCTTGATGTTGAGCACCCAAGGCGTTTCCTGCTCCTGCGGACATACCTCGCTGATGAGGCCATCGTGGAATGCAAAGCGCAGTAAGTTTTGGGTAAGATCTCCGTTCAGACTCATGCTCTTGGGATGCATATTCTCAAAGCCCTCCGTTTCGGACTCATCATTGCCCAGATTGTCGTAGTAGTCGTACTCCTTGGGCTTCTCGGCGGAGGATTCGCCACCGTTCGACGATTCATCGAGCCCATCCAGTTTATCGTACAGCCTGGCATCGTTGATCCGCAAGTAGCCCTCGCAGGGCTTCGGGAAGAATATCTCCAAGTTGGACTTTAGTAGCAGGTCGGAGCTATTGTCGCCGGAGCCGGCGAACTCGGTGCGCACAGCCACAGTATATTCATATCTGTACAGTTGTTCGCCGTAACTGAACTTGGAACTGCTGGATTCACATTGCGGCCTACCGCAGATGCGAGGGTCCTTGAGGGGATCTAAAAAATTAAAGGATTAATGCATTTAGTTGGTACTTTAATGCATATGACCTACTAACTTGAATGAATTGTTCGAGCTTTACTGGTTTTAGTTTCTATCATTTACTAAGGACCGGTTTCTCAATGCCATGTTAGGGTTCTAGTTTGATATCTGTCAGAGAAAGCTAAGATAGCTAGCTAAAGTCAAATTTATTGAATAAACAAATTTATTTTCTCGATGAGATGTTTATTTTCGGAAAGTCAAATCTTTGCAGAGTCAGCTACAACCCGATTAGGTGCGCAATTAACATTTGCTCTAGTTGGAGTTCCCAGTTATATATTTTTCCCAAAACATCATCGTCAAACGTTAATATGACATTGAGAAATCGGCCATTTAAGGATTTTTTTATCGTATTTCTCAATTAAAAATGTAAATTTAATTACTTTCTCTCACTGCCTGAGTGTGTGCGATGAGCAGGAGCAGCCAAATGGCCGCCAGTGGCTTCAGTGCGCCCATGGTGGGCTTTTCCTTGGCGATCGACGTACTTCCGGATGAGATTGGACAAGGTTACATGTGGGAAAAGTGCCTGCAAGAGAACAGTGAGATAGTCCGTTGAATATGGTGAAGGCAAATGGAGATAGTCCTGTTCAACTGCGACTTCATTAAGAATCATCACTGCCAGTTGACTGCCCCAACTGCTCTCTGTCTTTAATTAAATAAATTTTGCAATTGATTGGGCAAAGTGAGGGAACAACCGAGTTAACTTCAGAGCGTTCGTATTTGACATGCTGACACCAGCAGAAACTCCAGAAATGGCAAAAGAAGCCCTTCGTGTAGTTCTGTAATATTCACAGAATGATTTCTCAGTCAAGTGCGTTTGGCCCAGGAATGGGTGCGATTTCCTTTGAAGCCGCACATATCCCGGCCAGAGTCATCCGTCCATTATAATAACATGCCACGCCCCCGCCCCTTGTTGAGCCAAATGCAAAGCCAAAGCAAATCAATTGAATTTCCACTTGATTCCACATAAAACACACAAACCCAAGACCCAAGGAGTAGTCTCAGTCCCGCTGCCATCATTAATTCCAGCAATAAAGTGGGGGCGGCAGGAGAATCCTGCGAGGCGGGGCGTTCCCCGACAGCTTCGATTGATGCCAACTGTTGTTTGCATTTGCATTTGATTTTAAAGCTGCAGCACACAAAAAAGAAAAAAACAAAAAATTGAGTGTAAACTCTTTTTTGTTTTTGCCCCTTGCAGTTTGCTGTATTGAACCTTACAGCTGCATATAAATCCTGCACCCCTTACAATAGTGTTGGCAGGTTTTGACAGAAGAAAAGATTTTGGTAGAAGCTTAAATAAAGTGGGCATAAAAGGGTTCAAAAATGTAACAGAAAGAAAATCTTTTTTAGATCCCTTTTGAACAAATGGAACGGAAGGTTAGGATCTTAAAACATCATATTGATAAGTATAAGGACAGAGAACTATTATTTTTGTATGGTTAGAATATTACCACAAAGAAGTTTTTTAAACAATAGTATCCTATCATAAAAGCCCTTTAATGTGGCACATCTTAATCTATATAACTATACATAGGTATGTTTCATATTTTTTGTTTTAATAAAGAACCCGATATCGCTGGTTTCCAAAAAAAAACAATTTTCAATAATTTTCTAAAAATATTTTAAATTATTTTATCAGAACAGGCAGATAGAAACGACAGTATTTTATAAAAGCAAAAGTAATTGTCGACAATAAAGTACAACCAATTTGGATATTCTTAAAGTAAACGTTAAAAGGATATCCAGAAAATGTCCGTGGGAGCACCTCTGTCCCGTATGTCCCCCCCCCCATCCGGTTCCTGCGGTCTGATTGCGGTTCTGGCTGCTTGCTGACAATGATTGCTGCAAGAAACAGTGAGAGCACTTAACACTTTTTTGCACTTCGACTCCTGCTCCAACTTATGCTGCTGCCGCTGCTCCGGATTTGGCCAGTGTGGCGTGTACATCAATTCGTTCATTTCCATCGAGGACTCCCCACTCCGAAGCACCCATCTTCTCGCCCGCAGGATAACTGTCGGAATCCTTGTGTGCGGCTGTCACAGATTGAATTGCGTTTGCTGCTGGCTGCTAGGGTAAATAATGATTGCAAATCACGCTGCTGACGCCAATCGGGCCAAATTGCAGTTTCCTCTATGTTTTATCGCTGCTTCTTGCTCAGCAGGCTACTTTTTGCTCTTAAGGGGCTTTCCATGGTCTTTTATTAGCGTTTTTCTAGTTTCCAGTAACATATATGTTTGATCCTTAAAGGTCTTAAAGTGTGTTATTTAATATTACAAATTCTAAACTGCAGTTAGTCAGTTTAATTGAAAAATTCAAATCCATGAATTAAATGTTCAAGCTGTGCTTTCGACCGAAATTCGTTTAGCAGCGTTGCAGCTTATCAATTAATGTTTCCCACGAACGATGCATTCGGATTAGCAAGTCAGAGAACCACGAAAAATAAGAACAATGCCAGTTTGTATGCACTGCAGGGAGCCAGGAGCTCCTCCTCCAAAACCATTCCACTTCCATATTACTATCTCCCTGTCGGCGACCCCACGACCCTCAATCTCTGCACCAGACCCTGCAGGTCAATCCAGTGCTCCTCTTTTACACATAGAAAAAATGGGCAAAGTCCCAAAAAAAAGTATCTACTGAGTTATAAAATATTTTCTTGGATAAAAGGTGAAATCTTCTATTTATAAAAGAGTTGTATGATATTATAGTATATAGCTATGATAATATATCATACCATAATATGATACAACTCTTTTTAAAATATAAGATTTAAGCTCATATAATAATTTATTATGATAATATATAATACCATAATATCATACAATTTTTTTTTAAATACAAGCCACTAAAGCGATTTTTCTCCCAGTGTAGCCCTCTAATACTGCTGCCGTTTTTATCCGCAAAGCAGACAAAGCTGATAAGCGATAAGCGGCTTAACTTCCGCGACTGCTCGGACGAGTGAGGACGTGAAACTGGATTCGGAATAGAAGTAGAACTATCGGGTATTCCCACATTCATACATATAATTTGACAACGATTTGCAAGAATAATAATAATGGAAATGGAATTTTCGTGGCTGGCTCTTTTGATGATTTTTGCAGCACTTTTGGACTAAGCCTTTGAGCTTGTACCCAAATCCAACACCCCTCCGACCCCAAAATCAAAAGCCCCAAAAAAGGAGCAATAACAACGCAGAGTGCACATAAATTCAAACTACCCACCTCTGTGGCCCCAACCTATTGCGATCCCCGAGCAAACAAAACTTACGATTACTTGGCCAAAGCCAGAGAAACTCAGGAGCCATTTGTTTTCATATTTCCCCCCCACACACTCACACCTCTCAGTTCCCTCTCCCTGGGCACCTCTCCTAGAACATTTCCCAGGCAAACATTTTGGTAAAAATGCAATTTTCAAGTGAAGGTGAAGTTGAAGTCGAGTTTTGTAGAAATAACAGAAAAGAACAGGCAAGTGAACTGGCGAGGCTCTGGGGCGAAAGGGCACAAGGGCACAAGGAGGACCTTAGCAGATTGTTAGCGAGTTAAAAGAACACCTGAAATGCCGATTTCAAAAAGTAAAGTTCTGCATATGCTATTTACATATAACAAAAAAAAATTTAAATAATGGTATATATTTTCCCTGGAAATTTTTTTTGTTTGATTAAGCTTTACACATTTTTGGACAAGAAACACACGAATTATTTAATTTTAGTTCTGGAAACATAAAATAGAAATTCTTTTTTAGTTCTCTACATTGCTTAGTTATAAAATATGAATGTTAAAAATTTATAAATTGTATTTTTTCAGCTTTGTTGCAAAAACTGCCACCCATAAGCAATCATTGATAGTTCAGATGTAATTTTGTTTTCAGTATATTTTCTTTTATTTCATATGGTAACCCCTTTGATAAATCAAAAAAAATATATTTTTTGTATCTTTTAGCCCATGGCTTTAATTTGTTGACTATTATCTAAACGATTTTAGTAGAAATATCGTTATTCTATATCAGATTTTCTTTGTAACCATTGAGCCTTGGCTTTGTGTGATGGAATCTTGCCTTGATCTTCAAACTCCCTGGCTCCAGGTTCAAAAAAAGGGGCATAAAAAACGGAAAAATTCCCACTAACATAAATTCCAAAGTAAATGCAATTACGTTTGCAGCAACAATTTTCCGGCAAAGGGTGCGCAGGAAAACCTTCCTAAAGGGTTAGGATGGGGGGGTCGTGCGTGGCACATACGCACTCACATCCATATGTTCCGCATGAATTGTAAGGCGGAAATTCTCATCGTCGTCGTCGCTGGTGGCATGCAAATCTAATAACAAAGTAGGAAAAGAAAGTTCCCCATGCAGCGAAGGAAACATCAACTTTGAGGAGTTGCAAACTAAATTGGAGCTAGCTAAAAAAGAACCAACCAGCCGTAGGAGAGATGGAGGAGCACATCTCCTCCGTTGGCATTGCGTTTATTCGAAAATTTTGAGTGCGTGGCATGCAGAAACGTCACCGGAAGCAGGAGCAACAAAAGCGACAAAGGAACAGGAAACGATGACAACGGAAGCAAGCAGTCATTGCATAAAGATGTAGCAGTTTGTTACCGCCTCACATTCCTCCATTTGCAACCTCCATAAAGGGCAAAAAAAATAAAGGAGCACAGTGCACTAAGGCCGCGGCGATCTGACTTCTATTATTTTTTCCTCAGCGATATTTTACCCCGTGAAAGTAAACTTCAAAGTATATTGTGTTCGTTGTAGAAATATGTAACAGGTTGCCTTTGAGAACCTAAATAAACTAGTCAAATACAACAACCCAAATGCCCAAATTTTTAAAATAACAATACGAGTTGGTTTTTGGTTTTTCATTTTGAAAACAATTTGCATGTATGTAAGTACTGAGTACCAAATATTCGGGGGACTGGTTACGATAGACCTTACATCGTTTTTTGGTGCCATCTCACCACCTGCATGCCATTTTAGCGCCATCACGCTCCGCTCGGCATAGGCTCCTTGTTATTGTTGTTGGCCTTTGTTTTTGCACCCAACCAGCCGGACCATCCTGCCCCTAATGGCCTCCAAATGGGCGCCGTGTTTGTCCTATCCCTCCAACTACACCCCTCATCTCATCCCCACTCGACGTGCATACAATATGCAATGCATTTTTTCATGTTCGATAAAGACAATGGGTGAAAGCAGGGCAAAAAGGTGCGGAAATCGAGGAACAAGGGCCAGAGAAAGGCAGGTGGAAATTGTTCGTGCGCTGGGTGAGAAATTGGAAAATTGAAAATTATGTGTATCACTTGAAAAATGGCTAATAAACGAGATTAAAATTGCCAGAGGCGTGATTTTCACCTGTAAACTGAGAAGCTGTGAGGGAGGAAAGAAAAAAGAGTAGAGGAATGATGGGATTGGGTTGGTTTCATAGTAAAAATTGTAGGGGAACACTTTGCAAAAGGACTAATACAATGTGTTCCTGTCAAATTGCTTTAGGTGCAAACGAGTAAAAGTAAATTACACGAGCGAGAATGTCCGAGAAAAGAAATTGTGCCAACATAAGTAGTTTTCCCTTTGTTAAAGAATGCTATGATCAGGGTTTGACAATAAACAAAATGGACCTACATTTGTTGTGAGCTTTAAGCCACAAAACAGAATACTAAAAGGAAAAATGCATTATAGCAGGGGACATAAAAAATGAGGATCACTTTAATATGAAATAGAAAATAGCAAAAATGAGTTCATAGGGCAGTATTTCCGTGTGCTAAACTTAAACTTTTATTATAATATTTGGAAAATAAAGTGCATCTGAAGGAATTATTAAATGAGGAAAGTCCTACAAACAATTTCCAACATAAACTTTAAAGGGAAGGAATTTGTTTATGACATAAAGTCACACACTTATTTTAATATTTGGAAAAGAAAGTGGACCTGAAAGAATTATTAAATGAGGAAAATCCCACAAACAATTTCTATCATAAAGTTTAAAAGGAAGGAATTTGTTTATGACTGAAAGTCACACACTTTCGTTGCCAATTCTGAACACCTGCAGACTTCTCAAATCAATACGCACCGTTGTACGAAGGTCTTAAAGCGATTGTCGCTCGCTTTCAGTTGGCAAACATTTGCATAATTTGGAAATGCTCACTTAGATTTTGATGCCAGTTGCTCCTCCGCACACTTGCAGTGAACGGAAAGAAGAACTATTATGCAAATTTGGTTTAAACGTTGAACAAAAAAATATCCCCATGCCATTTGGTTTGACTTGTAGTCAACTGCAGGCGTTCCTCATCCCCATCCCTATCCCCATTCCTGTTCCCCGGTGAAGGTGTTGCCAAGCAGTTGGCTGTAAATGGTGCTCCTCCACAGGATGGCTGCACCCTGGATCCCCCACCAACTGGCAGTTTTGTCTGTTTGTTGGTTCTATGTGGCTTAAATCGTTGCCGTTTGCTCCACTTGCCCCAGCTGCCTTTTTATCCCTGCTCCTGTTGCTGTCGTGTGGCTCCTGTCGTTAGGCTACTTAGTTCTTAGTTGCAGTCGTCGTGGCCGCACTTTTGGTCCGTTTAATTTTTATGGCTTTGTAATTAAAAAAAATTATGGCCAAGTGGCGCGAGGAGGAAACGGAAACCCAAAAAGGGAACTAGTTTCCCGGCAGCCATCTGCTTAAGTCCCTTTTAACGCTTTTTCCGGCCGGCTTTCTTGTAAGGTCTCTAATTGAAAGCACATTGCACGTGTTGCTCTCGGGGTCTTCAACCGTTTGGGCCATTTGGGGGTCTAGTCTAGTCTGAGGAGGGGTTTCATAAGAACAGATGGGATTTATGCGGGTCATAATGAGGCCTTAAATAAGTATCTTCACTCATACATTTATCAAGCTAGTTTCTGCACTTTATTTTGACAGAGTTTCTCCTTTTTAGAGCTCTTTTATATTCGTCTCCAACTTCGCCCCACCTAATCCCGGTGCTTTATCATGTTTAGGACCCAGACATATGCGGGAGTTGCTCCCCTTCACACCTTTGCCAAGACAGATTGATGTCAACAAATGTTTGGAGCGACATTTTTGGGCTGACTTGGGGCTAAGTGGTGACCAACAAGTGGACGGATTGCTTCTGGAAATTAACGGAATGCCGCACAGTGGGGCCTCGCTAATGCTCTCCGTGAGCTGCTGACAGGCGTGGTGACATTGAAGTGCTCGTAGAAGCCCTAATCCTTTCACCTGCACAATCTGAATCTGTCACTTGCAAGTGCTTCGTGTTTCATGTGTGGGATTCAGCAGGAAAGCACCCAGCTTTCGGAATGTTGTGCGGAAAACAATAAATGCGCCAGAGGCAATGGAGTTTCCTATTCCCATGGAATGTGTTAGGGATAAAAACTACATTCAAGTTTCTTGTCCCCGAAGGGAACGAAATCAGGAAAGTGTTTGCAACACCGAACACTAAGCTTCTGTACGATTTTTATGAAAGAATGGGATTCTACAAAGAGATGGTGTTTCTATAAATAATATTTTTTTATAAAGTCAGCTGCTAATGATAAGCCAATTTTATTGGAATTGGAATTTGATGTTTTCATCACACCCTTTACAATTGTTAAAACTATAATTTTAAGAATACTATGTGTTGTTATAAACCATTCTCATAAAAAAATGAATACCTATACTAAGTAGAATATCATATAAATCCTGTGGAATGTGAAAAGAGATATTGATCTTGACCATATTCTTAAGTTATGCCTTATAAATTTTGTTTGGCTTTAGTTAGGGAGTCTTATTTTCCGTTTATAGAATATCGAATTAAGATATATTCAAAAATAAGCAACATTCCAAACCATGGTGATTGATTTTTGTTGGTGCACTTTTTTTTACGCCTACATGCACACCTATTAAACCTATATTTCATGAATTAATTTATTAAAAGGTGATCTCATTTTCACTTAGCTGCGGAAGCGGATCCATTTTGTTTCAATTTGTAGCTGATTTCATTCTGAGATTTCTTATCAATTAACCATTATCAGCTCAAAGTACTTGCACGTTTCTGACTTTATTTGTTGATCTGTTTTTTTGCACAGATTATACTCTCTTGAGAGGTTGTATTTCATCTACAGATGCAATGTAATGAATGATTTTTAGAACTCTATTAAATGTGTTAAACACTTTGTGCTTACTTATAAGCCATCTTAAAATCAGTTTTCAAACGGTTTTGATGTAGAATTCATAATAACTTGATAGCACAGTCAATCTGCCTACTCATAGTTTCACTGCAATTTCACAAGAAAACTGAGTAAGACAGTCTGGGACTAAAAGATTTTGCTGTGCTCTTCCCCGACAGCTGCTTATCACTTCACACAATTTATTTATAAGACTCGACATCGATTAATCGCGACTATTCCCTCTTGTTTTGTGTTGAACTCTTGACCCAATCTTATCTGGGTCTGAGACTTGTTTCGATTTAAAATCCACATTTTCAACACGTATATGATGTTAACGAACGATTTTAACGACATGTGGAGCACGGGTTTTTCACAGTTTGAGGTTATTTTCGGAAACTTTCCAGCCCTTTTTTGCACATTTTCCGCCACATTTGGGTTTTGCAACGTAATCGCATTTTCCCCCATTTGAATTTGCCGCATTTGAGTGCACTTTATGGCAAAAAAAATGGCTGACATTAATGAGCTGCAGGCTCATTTCCGGTACGTTGGGCACACACACTTGCACAGGCCGACTAAACCACTCACACGAACGCAAAAGCTAAGAAATAAAATGCGACGGCGCAACAGGATGGCGTACAAGTGCCAGACAAGTCGGAAAACGGTGAATTTATCCTTACTTCCGGTTCGAACGCGCCGCCAAACTTTCAACAGGCTCGTTCTCGTACTCTCTCGCTTTCGTTCTCGGTTTCGTTTCCGGTTCCGTTCTCGTGCTCGTCACTCCACTCGAGTTCTGAGTTCAGAGGATGCGTCCGTTGCCCACGAAGCGGCAAACACGAATGGTGCGATGGATTCTGGCTGATGCTGATTCTGATTCAGATGCTGCTTCTGCTGCTGCTGATGATGCCTCTGCTCGTTTTCCGCTCGTTCTTTCGAAGGCACTCGGGCTCAGCCGACTATCGACAGCCCACACAGACACTGGGACACACGCCCTGTAACCCCGCGATGCACTCAAAAAAAATTAAGTCCTTTATTTTAAAATGTGTGTTTCGAGCCCAATAAAGATTTTCGAGGTAGTCTACATACTATTATTAATTTTTTTTCCCTGAATTAGTATTTATAGCTTAGAACGTTATGGTACGAAGAACCTGAACTTAATAATCCCAACTTTATGTTCTCAGGAAACATAGTCTACTTGGCGGCTGTCATGATAAACGAAAGTTATAGGAAACTTAAGTTTGTTGTTTGAACCAAAAAGCAACTCAGCCATGTAAATGTAAAGCTTATACATCACACATCACTACAAAATCAACATTTCTTACACAGAAAATATAATTGATGATATCAGATTTTATAAAAATTAATAAATGTGTTCCTTAAAATATTTATTTTGTTATATTCAACAAATTGTGTTTTATATATATAAAATTGTTTTTTCTTATTGCTCTAAAGGTACACATTAAATATTTATAGTAAGCTCAGATTTTTAAGCAGGGTTTCTATTTAAAATACATTTTAAAGCTTTCGATGTTTATCTTTCTGTAGTTTTTTAAAGCGTAAGTTGAGATAAACCATTAAATATTTAATTGAGCAGTTGAGAAAGAGGATTTAATAAAAATACATCTTAACAATTTTCGTACTTTTTCAGGTCGTAGTTTTTTAGAGATTTTAAAAAGTATAATTGATAAAGTATAATTTCCTAAGAGTGTATTTACTTACGCGGTACTTTTGAAAATTATACTTATAGTGCACCCTTTTTTTAGAATGTATAATGTCAGGCCTTCTGGTAGATAAGGATTGCCGCTCGCTGTGTCTTTTTCCGTTGAACATCTTCTCGGTTTTCAAAATGCGTGCTGAATGAATGGGAATAGGAATACGGGGCTGGAGTTGAGGCCAAAGCCGGTACATGAATGAAATCGTCGCGCGTATATCACACGCATGCCAACACAATCAAAGTCTCCGATGCAGTCCGTTCCTAATGGCTGTCAGCTCATGTTATCGGTACCGGACTGGCCAAAAAGGCTCCCGCTGGCTTGTCTCCCACATAAATGCCTCTGGCCAAGCCATATTTCAAAGGCTTTGATGGGGGGTCTCTGTTCAACGAATACCCTAACTCAAAGGAAGAATGTTAGGGAGAGCACCAATTAATCCGACATATTGGCAGGGTATATTTGCTTCGTTCTGGAATTCCAGTGAATCCCCGTTCTTGTTTTGATTTGATACCGACTGATGGTTTGCTTATCAGTTTGGACTTTATATTATTTATTCCAGCGACTCTTATCCCTGTGCACACCCCACTTTCCTCCCGCTGTGCGGTGCGTATTTATTTTGTAGTAAAATCAACAGCAAAACCACAAAGAGAGGACAATCCAGAGACCGGAGTCCCAGTTGCCCTTCATGCGATTGTAGTTGATTGATTGCCAGAGGAGCAGAGATAACAGAAGCGCGGCAGAGAGACAGCGCTGATAAGTGGCATATGGGAGTGCGTGATAAGAAGTCGACGGAAAGGTTATGGATTGGATGGGATGATCGAGTGCCAACAGCTCCATGATCCTAGTGATAGTATTCCGAAACACCGCAGGGAAAAACAAACCATAATAAAATAAAGGGAGCTCTCCAATCGGGAAAACGAATCATATTTATTGGCTTATATGAACTTAATCATATATGTATAATATATTTGGTTTCATATATTAATAACAAATGTGTTCAGTACTCTAGCGCTTTTAGATATAAACATTATATTAGTCAAAAATCATACAAGAAAGCTGTAATATAATCTATTTTGAAGCATGAAGTATGTGTTTTTTTGTTATTTATATTTTTATAATTCATATGATGTGTATAAAGAAACCATATTATAATATATCAAAGAATACACATATGAACGAGTAATATTTAAGCCGTGTTTCCATTTTTTCATTAATATAATAATTATTAATGTTTTATCTTTCTATATATCAACCTTTAAATATGAAAAAAAAAGAACCTAGAACTTTAAAGGATTTCTTGCTTTTTGCATTAAATATACCCAGCCCTCTTTCATTTTAAGATTGCTCCTGTGATTGTTCAATAACACAAACGCTTGTCATGCTAAAAATGAGAGTGAAAGCCCTGGATGGAAATGGTGTTTTCCAAGACGACAACTGACGGCAGACCCGTGGCAGCTGTTGTTGTCTAGTTGGGTCCGATTTTGGGTCTCGGTCTCCGGGCTGCGCCGGCTGCTCCAACTGCTGCGGTCCATGGCCTGTTTGCTGGGCCAAAAAATATGCCAGGAATTTAATTTTCCAATGAAATATGAAAAATATTATGAGCATTTCAGTGGTGCAGAGCCGGGTGGGAAATCAAAACAAAATTAAAGCAAAATTTCTATCCCAGACGGAAAGCGAGGAGTTGTCCAATTGCTGAACAATCCGAATCAAAATGCTCGTGTCCAATGGCAGGAACCTTTTGTACCATTTATCGTTTATTCTCGTCCTCTTAAAGGTATACCCATAGCTCCCCCTAGTATGCAAATCAACCGAGGCGAAGTGAAAAAGAAAACTTGTGAAATTATCAACTTGGGAGACGAGAGTTTTGCAGGTGAGGTGTCGGAATCGCTGGGTATCTGCGTATGTGGCACTGTCTCTCCTGGGCATTTTTGTCTGCGTGTCAATAAAATAAGTGCTCCGCCACTTGGCTGCTGTCTGTTGCACATTTTATGCATATGAGTGGTAAATACTTGAGAGCAAATCTCGCCAGTGTCTTTGGGCGTCTTGTGTTGCGAAGTTGTGAAAACTTTGGGGAGGGCAAATGGCCTGGAGTGCTTGCAAACTTGAATTTAGTTACAGATTTTCTTGGGATCTTGGTGCGCTTCTTCGAATGTTTCGATTGCATGCAGCATGCGGCATGAATGATAAATAACAGCATTTGTTGTACCACTACCGAAACTTTTAACTTTGGCCCGGCAAAAGCAAATTGACATTGAAGGGTTCAGGATAACCATTAAAAATTCATTTCGCTCAAGAATTAGTCATTAAAAATTAGTTTCGCCCAGGAATTTGTCATTTTCAAGTACATGTGGAACAAACGAAATTCGGCAAATGCTTGATGTGACCAACTTCAAAATGGTTCTTCTTATTTTCAACTAATTTCGAAACAATTTTCTCATAATTTTTGGCATTTTCCATTTGCGGTTGCAGCTCGGCAATAATTAAAAGCCACCCGTTGAGAGGGGGTGAAAAACTATTTATCTAGCCAACATACACACTGCCAGCACAAACAAACAGGCAAAAAACAACACTAGGAGGAAAACTCCAAGGCAGTTCGTCGTCGTCTGCTGTCATAATGAAACCGAAGCACCCAGAAACAAGCGCCACTGACAAAAAATTACAAACAATTTAAGCAACTGTGAAAAAGAAGATTAAAACAAAAATAACCAGGAAAAGCAGCAAATTAAAATTAAGGCTTTAAAACAGAAGCCATTCAAATGCTCTGCAAAGCGTTATCCATTGCAAGGCTTCAGGAAATTCATAACTACATTTTTAAAGTTTTAAATCAATTTAAAGTTGGTGGCATAAACTAATTAAACTTGATACTTGATATGGTATGACTGCGAAATTTTCATAGAAATGGAATTAATTGAGGCAAATAAGATAAATTTCCGAAATATAATTTAAATAAATGTTTGAGTCTTTCTGTTTTTGATAAGAAGTGAATAATTAAGCTTTAATCCTTAGGTTTTTTGTCAAATGGTTAAACCAAAGGATACCTTAACTAATCTTTGAAAAACGAGTATAAATCATATGGGCCTTTTATGGAGTTAGGATACCCTTTCAGAGAGTATTCAAACAAAGCCACTAAATAAATAACATGGCCATAAACGCATGGGGGGAAGCCTGGGGACCAAGAGTCGTCGGAATGTTGAAAAAATGTTGTTTATAAAGTTGTGAAAAATTGCAGCACTTGCAATGAAAGAAAGTTTTAAGCGCCAGCCAAAAGATTTAGCTCGGCGGCGGCGGGAGAAGGATATGGGATCGCGGGTGGATCACAGGGGGTGGCTAAATAATAGAGTAGCGGAAAAATAATAAACTCATAAATAGTATGACAAGTGTGTGTGAGAGTGCAAAAAAGCTGGAGCCCAAGGACTGGGACAAATTGCCCCGCCATCTGCAGCCAGGGGAAATCCCGGAGAAGCGCTGGGAGTGATAAAAGATTTACTAGAACCGAGGGCCAAAGCGGAGAATTGCTGAAAAAGAAGATTGGAACTCCTCAGATTTCTGCATCCCCATTTCCATGCCCATTCCCAGTTCCCCATCCCTGCCGAAGTTTAATCAGCGCGGACACTGCAAATTGCAGCCGGATCTCCGGAACTCCACTGCAGACATTGTTTTAATTTGCAATCTCCGCCCTCTTCTTTTTGGCAGCAAATGTCAAACTTTTACACAAACCAGTTTCAGTTTAATTCTGCTGCTTTGCCTTATTTTGATTTTACTCTATTTTTGGCTTAGTTTGTTTATTTCTACATGAATGCAAAGCCAGTTTCCGTGCCCGGAACTTTTTGTGCGGCTTTCTTTTTTGCGGTTGGCTTGCCTTTTCTTACAGTTTTTGACAATCGCAAAACTTTCGCAACTCGGAACGTGTTGCTCTTGTGGCGAAAGTTTTTTAATGAATGTGTAGCGAAATATATATAGAGGTATGGCTCCCTGTCGCTGTTCTTCTTTTTGGCATTTCAATTAAAAGCCCATAAAGTTGAAGGGGTCGCTAATTATGGGTAAGGCTAAGGGATTTAATAGTGCCTTACAATCGCAGAAAATCAGTTGTCTACATACCACCAGTTTTTATTGTGGATGTCGAGCGGTGGAAGTAATTTCAAACAGCTTTTCAAAAGCAAACTTGTATTTTTGAGAGGTCGGAAAAGTTTGCCACACAGCCGCTGGCAAAATTTCCGAGGAAACACTTTGTAGTTACAATGTCGCAGAAGTGTGCAAATTCAATTTCTGGCCCGGGGCAACAGATGTCAGCTTATTTAAATATTTGTCCTGATGAGCGTGACATGTGCCCAGGTTCAATAATCTCACACGAGGAGTGCGAAATGGGGGCAGCAGGCCAGATATTCGCAATCGAGTTCAATTGGTCCCAGTTCCGGCTGAAATTGCTATTCCTTCTTAGGGCCGGAGCCATCAAGGACAATTGCTACAAAGCAAATACACTTGCCTTGGGACAGTTATGATCCATTTATGTCCGATACGTGGCCCATAAATATAGACTAACATACGAGAATACTCGGAAATTGAACACATCCAACTTGATTACACAGAGAAAACCAACAAGAGTTATAACTCTTATAAATAAACCTTTTAAAACAATAGAGTCCTTAAATGTATCTAAGGTATACCTTCGTATAGAAAATAACATTTTTCGAAGGTAAGAGATCTATCTTTTATTAATATTTAATTTTCAGAGGCTCACTAAAAACCAAAGTGACAGTATCCTTGTTAATTATTAGTTATTATAATGTACTATTATTTATTATTATTTATTGTTATTTATTATTATTTATTATTATTTATAAATATCTATTTTTATTTATTTTTATTTATTTATATTTATTATTATTTATTATATTGCAATGGAGCCTCCGTGGTACTATTATTCAAGAGTAAGAATATTAGGAAAACGTAACTTTCTCAGATGCTACTTTTTATCTCAATGTATTATTGGAAACGGTCATTTACGTCCAAGCTGGCGAACTTAGGACAAAATGAGGTACATGCTTGCATAACAATCAGATCTTCCCCTCAGAATACAACCCAGACTGGGCCTGCTAATCAAGTTATGAATTACTTGGCATTTGCATATCCATCAGCTGCATAGTCACGCATATTTGAACAGGCAATTAGCGCGCCATAAAGACAACTCTTTTCAATTTGCGGCACTTAATCCCTCGACTAATTAAAACAAATCCCCGCAGTACCTACCCCCAAAAATGGTCATGAACACATGCCATGCCCTCAACGG